>NC_083474.1:21210608-21215608 GCF_030014155.1 Tachysurus vachellii
AAGAGTGAAAGAGTTCAGTTCATGTAGTGACAAGCATGCATTCCTGACAAAAAGGAAGTGATTAAATATTCTCGTACTTCTGCCCATCCTCACATTTGTAGAGACTTGTCAATGACAAACATTCTTTATGCACACCTGCAACAACACATAGATGTGTGTTTTTTTTCCCATTGAGTCATGCTGTCTCAGACCTGGCTGGAAATACCCTCACTATCACTCAGCCTCAGTGCAGCTATGTTTATATATTGCTCAACATTTGGACTGAAGCAGAATCATACAAATTGGACAATTCTTCCTGTCTACTGCTGCAAAACCTGTTCAGATTATTTCCCACAATATTACACAACTACTGACTGTTATTGATATTAGAAATCTAGCTGTCTGAAGCCAAACTCATTGCATGATGCACTGCCTTAACTATTGTACTTAAAATTCATCTTGATTAAGTTTTAGGAAGTACAGCCAAAATGGAAAGGATGTGGTTGAGGATGTAGCATATACCCATATTGTGTGCTTAAATACGTAACTGTGGGACTGTATTA
Organism: Tachysurus vachellii; assembly: GCF_030014155.1. Classification (NCBI taxonomy): domain Eukaryota; kingdom Metazoa; phylum Chordata; class Actinopteri; order Siluriformes; family Bagridae; genus Tachysurus; species Tachysurus vachellii. The sequence continues at coordinate 21,211,151 of NC_083474.1, forward strand.
TGAAGCTCTCTTTTTTTCTTTCTCCTGAATCTAATAAGACCCCCGATTCTGATTAAAAAAAAAAAAAAAAGCTGATAAACCACAAAGCTTTTTTTTTGGATGCTAACAAACTTACAGCTTTACCTGGGAATGTTACAAAGCACTTCTCCTTCTGTTGATGTTAAATTTCACCATATCAACAATTACACACATTGTTTTAATCTCATTTAATTCAAATTATTTTAAAACTGTTACTTGCGGCGGGGGGCACGGTGGCTTAGTGGTTAGCACGTTCGCCTCACACCTCCAGGGTTGGGGGGTCGATTCCCGCCTCCGCCTTGTGTGTGTGGAGTTTGCATGTTCTCCCTGTGCCTTGGGGGTTTCCTCCGGGTACTCCGGTTTCCTCCCCCGGTCCAAAGACATGCATGGTAGGTTGATTGGTATCTCTGGAAAATTGTCCCTAGTGTGTGATTGCGTGAGTGAATGAGAGTGTGTGTGCCCTGTGATGGGTTGGCACTCTGTCCAGGGTGTATCCTGCATTGATGCCCGATGACGCCTGAGATAGGCACAGGCTCCCCATGACCCGAGGTAGTTCGGATAAGCGGTAGAAAATGAATGAATGAATGAATGAATGAATGAATGAATGTTACTTGCGGCCTCACTACTGTCAGAGATGCTGGTGATATTGTCAGAATTTGGCACCAATGGCATGAATACATGAACCCATCCTGTGTCAGCAGTCCAAGCTGGTGGAGGTGGTATAACAGTGTGGGGGAATGTTTTCTTTCTACACTTTGAGCCTTTAACACCAACCCATTAACCAATCAATCAATCAATCAATCAATAAATCAATCATCTTGAATAACACATCCTATGTGAGTAATGCTGCTGACTAATGTGCACCCTTTCATGGCCACAATTTTCCAGCAGCTACTTTAAGTATGATGATATACCATGTCATAAAGCAAACATCATCTCAAACTGGATTCATGAACATGAATATGAGGTCAGTGATCTTCTGTGGATCCAGGAGAAGACCTTTAGGATGTGGTAGAACAGGAGATTCACAGCATGAAAGTGCACCTGGAAAAATCTGCAGTATTTATGCTATGTGGTCATGTCAGCATATTCCAGAGTCTTAAAGAAATGTTTCCATATCTTGTGGAAGCCATGCAAAGAAGATTTGAGGTTGTTTCAAGAGCAAATGGAGGCTCTTCCCAAAATTAGTGTAATGTTCCTAATAAAGTGATTGGTGAGTATATATACTGTGTAGTGTAGTGGCGTTTATAAGCGGTGGTGTTTTGGTCTGAAGACTGAATGCTTTGTGTTGTTTGGGACGATGCATGTAATTTTAGAAAGGCAATTCAGTTTGTTTTTGCTTTGTGTAAAAAGGGGTGAAAGACAAAAAAGAATGACAGAAAAAGGTTGCTATGGTGTGTTTCTGATTTGAATGAGCAGTATAGGGCTCATATAACCTTCTTTGCTTTCACGTAACGAATAAACTTGCATGTCTGACTTGGAAACATGAGACTACTGTAAATGAACCACTATTGTTATGCGACTAAAGGTGAATAAAGGTGCACATTTAGCACAGTTTCTCACAGGTGAGAAAGTAGAATCATCATTGTATAAGACACATTTACTTGAATTATTTTCGTTCTTTCTGGTGTTTCTTGAATGGACTATATTATAGACTGTATAGCACCAGTGAGCTTGGATTACATATCTGTACTGGCTGCCTGTTGATAAAATGACCCATCCTGCTTCCTTTGTAGCACACACACACACACACACACACACACACACACACACACACACACACACACACACATTACCATCAATGTATGAAGGAATATATTCCTTTTCTTGTGTTTTGTTTTAACCAACAGTTTGGTGATTATTTTTAGACAAGAAATCTAAACAGAAAGTTATAAAATAAGAAAAACATGGCAGTATTAAGACACACGTTATAAAATAATCAAGGATACTTTTTTAATTTGAGGACAGTTGACAAAACATAGTTTAAATCCTTTGCTTGTTTTCCTTTCTTTACCCGGGGCCATAACAAGACTTTTTCTTGCCATTTTCGTCCATGGCCTAAATATGGGTCAACCGAACTAGCAGGAGAAAGCCTTTGAGTACAAATAAGCTGCTTTAGATAAGATCGTCTGACTTCTAAATAACATCTTATAAACATCTTATCTAAGAATTTGCTCAGTCCAACACACCAACATTTTTGGGAAATTAACAACCTGCATACAAGTTTATCTGGTTATATTTTGTCCCAAGATGAACATGATCTACATTCTTTGTATTCGATACAGATTTGTACATTTGTAGTTGTTTGTTTTCAATCATTTTCTGATGCTATATTGTCTTTTGTCTTATATAGGTGTTGGATGCTGTAACTAATAATAATAATAATAATAATAATAATAATAATAATAATAATAATAATAATAATACAACAACAACAACAACAACAATAATAATAATAATAATAATAATAATAATAATAATAATAATAATATAATACAACAACAACAACAACAACAACAACAACAATAATAATAATAATAATAAAATTATAACAATAATAGTGCTACTACTACTAATAATAAAAAAATATAATAAACTTAAAGTTTAAAAATAAAAATAATGTTATCTTACAAAATAAACATAAAATAAACAATAAGTTGTTTTCATATAACAAATGTACACCTTTTCCTCAGTGTTATTGTCAGGTCTGTTAGCATGTAAGCTAACTTTACATTATAATCTTTCTAACCGACACCAACGGTTTTTTTTTTCTCTCCCCCTTTTCAAATCCGCCTCGAGCTTCAGCGCACGAGGCGTTCCACTACGATCCCTGAGGGAGATAAGCGGTGAGCGCGCGCGCTCAACATTCCTCACATTCCACTTTCACAGCGAACACAAAAGCCCCCCTTCCTCCCCCCCGTGCGCGCGCGGTTAGTTAGCTATTTATGATCCTCGCGCAGCTCTCACAGCTCAGAACAGAAAAGTTGTACCACAATAATGAGCTAAACTGGAGATAAAGGACGCTAAAAAACACACGTTGGATTCGCTTACACACAGTTTACAGCTAGCGGAGGATCTCTGACTCCATGTGAGAAGAATATTGAAGGTAAATTGATTAAAAATATTTCCTCAAAGGAGGCGCGAGACTCCGATATTAATCTATATTCTGGACGGTATTTGTTTATACTTGCTATAACTCAGTAAACCTTTGTTAAAAAGGACAGTTTATTATTCATGTTATCGAATAAATTGTTTTAATGTGACGACATTGTTGGTTTTGGTCGTTAAGCGACAGGTTTATTCTCTTTTTTAGCTCAGGAATGCAGTCATGTGACATGGACATGTATTTTCAGTTACTATATGTGTCTGTATGTGTGTGTCTGTGTGTGTGTGTGTCTATGTGTGTTTGTGTGTGTGTGTGTCTGTGTGTTTGTGTGTGTGTGTGTGTCTGTGTGTGTTTGTGTGTGTGTGCGTCTGTGCGTTTGTGTGTGTGTGTATGTGTGTGTGTGCGTCTGTGCGTTTGTGTGTGTGTGTGTGCATTTGTGTGTGTGTCTGTGTGTGTGTGTTTGTGTGTGTCTGTGTGTGATTGTGTGTGTCTGTGCGTTTGTGTGTCTATGTGTGTTTGTGTGTGCGTTTGTGCGTGTGTGTCTGTGCGTTTGTGTGTGTGTGTCTGTGTATGTGTGTGTGTGTCTGTGTGTTTGTGTGTGTGTGCGTTTGTGTGTGTCTGTGTGTGTGTGTTTGTGTGTGTCTGTTTGTGTGTGTGTGTGTGTCTGCGTTTGTGTGTGTGTGTGTGTCTGTGTATGTGTGTGTGTGTCTGTGTGTTTGTGTGTGTGTGCGTTTGTGTGTGTCTGTGTGTGTGTTTGTGTGTGTCTGTTTGTGTGTGTGTGTGTGTCTGTGTTTGTGTGTGTCTGTGTGTGTCAGTGTGTGATTGTGTGTGTTTGTGTGTGTCTGTGTGTGTGTCTGTGTTTGTGTGTTCAATTTATTTGTATAGCGCTTTTAACAATTCACATGGTCTCAAAACAGCTTTACAGAACTATAGGAGCAGAAGAAAAAAAAACATAATAATAAAATAATAAAATTTAAAACACTATTATATCTCTGTACTATTATAACACTATCCCTAACGATCGAGCCGGAGGCGTGTGTAAGGTCGATACATATTTTTTTGTGATTAGTGCAACATCTAGTCGAACTCTTATACCATCGATGACCTTTTTTCCGCTCTCCAGTTTGCACCGATCCACTGAATACTTTACCTTCATCCCAATTAAAATGCGAACAGAGGAGGCATCAAGCACGGTGCTGCACAGACTGATCCAGGAGCAGCTGCGTTATGGAAACCCCACTGATGCTCGCACCCTCCTGGCCATCCAGCAGCAGGCCTTACGGAGCACGGTGAGCAGAGGAGCCGGAAGCCCACGCTCCTCTTCAGACAGCCTC
>NC_083474.1:21223108-21230608 GCF_030014155.1 Tachysurus vachellii
CGACTTGCCGGTTGTAAATTTGCGTTAAGACCGACCTTTTTTTTTACTCTTCAAACAACTAATACAAAAGCAATAAAATAATATTAACGGGTTCGGGCACCATAATACATCTAAAAAATTCATTAAAACATCTCGACACCGCTTTAACTTGGCACGAAGTTCTGGAAAAATTGTGTCCAGCGTCAAAATAAGGTTTGCAATGATGCGCCCGAAGGCACGGGTTGAAGACCCAGTCAGTGACATCACGATGCTAATTTGTTTAAAGTCATACCTACGTAATCACCATCACCAAAAATTGTACTTTTTTTTTGAAACTTGAAAAAATAAATATACAGTAGACCTACCTACTGACGTTTTTTTTAATGTTACTGCAAACCAAAATATTTTTAAGGATGGCCTCACAGTCAGATTATTAACAGATTATTGGGCTGCATGTCAGCGTAGCTAACGTCATTCTCACACCAGAATATACTCACATCAGCCAAGATATCACGACAACGTCTTTGTCTTTTTAGACGATTATATAAAGGGTTTGTGTGCGTTTACATAAAAGACACTTCCTTTACTAAACTACATGATGTCGCTTTTTACACAGAAATCAGTAAGCAGAAGGCAGCGAATCCGTTCGAAGGTCTGGACAGTGTGGAAGCCGAGGCAGTGGAAATCTTCATCTGAGCGCTGACAGACTGCTGGAACTCCGCAGAGTCGTGGAAATGAAACACAGAGAGACACTCGAGGTGTCCAGAGGCTTTCCTCTCGCTCGTGGACTTTTCTCTGAGCTCAAGCAGATATTTGAAGGAAAAATAATAGGGAAGGTTTATGAATGTGAACCGTTTGAGCAGAAATAGTGTTGTGTTGTGATTCAGAGAAGAACGACGTACACAGAGAGACCGGAATTGTGAAATCAGTTCCGTAAATCTGTGCATAAATACGTGCGAGTCGTTATTCACGCGTTATGTTTCATACCTTACATCTTACCAGCCACAACTCACAGCTTCAGGCTTTAGCTGCACAAACCCAGGCAACTTCTTAGCCCCGTTCAGCTCATTAAGGCGCCTTAAATGTCAAAATGTTGAAAATATCTAACCGATAGTCATAAAATGTTTAGCAGAGTAAGTTACATCCACGCTGCCATGTTTATAAATCCGTTTATGAATTTGCAATGTATGTTGATCGTATTTTTGTTACTCAGCCAGTGTTCGTGGGTCTGTTTGACCCGCTGTATTTTTGGGTTTTTAATTCAACACAATCAAAAATTGAATGTTAAAATACTCTACAGATGTTTACTTCATCCCAATTACAAGCAATATAAACAGCATATATGGTTAATATTTGCCCTTCACCTTTATTACTTCACATTTTTTAATTAAAGTGTGACTCGTTTTTTGTTGTTTATTATTAAAATGTAATAAAAAAAAAAAGAAAATCAAATTTAATCAAGTTATGAGTGGGAAAAAAAATCAACAAATTTACAAGAAAGCAAAGTTTTTCAAAAATATTGATGTTTATGAGTATGAGTCCCACAGACCTGAACAACAAACAAGGGTTAAGAATGTTATCTGGGTCTGTATTTTATTTTTCAGTCTTTGGACCGTTTTTCATCTCACTCTCATGGCTGATCTCACCACATTGTTATTCTTTTACTTTTTTTTTGGAGGCTGAAACTCTTGCGGTTTTTACAGCTCCACCTTTACCGTGCATTCTTTTCATTTTCTTTCTGTCAGGCTTGCTGAAGCTGGAGGAAAAACACAGCAGTGTACTTGTGTGGAATGATTTTACTGAAGATTTACAGGAAAAAAAATGTGGAATTGTAAATTATTATTTACAATAATAATTTTTATGATGTAATTATTATTATTTTCCCCTTTTTTTTCCGTTGTACGTCGCACCTGCTGGTCAGTGTGTCGTACTCACAATCACGACAAGCTGCGCTTTCTTCATATATTTTGTTTACTGTGTTGTAACATATGATGTAAGATTAATATATTTGCTATTTTATATTAGCGGATTTAATACTAAAACGGTTCATTGTAAAAGATGTGAACGTTCTGGAACATTTCACACGTGTAAAAAGAACCAACAAATAAAGGTGTTAATATATTTAACTCTCTTTAATGTGTCTCTATCTTTCCTTTTTTTCTCCTCCGCACTGTTTGAAATGTAAAGAACGAGTGTAAATACCACGTCATGTCTGTGACTCATGTCTCACTGGAACCTGTTCATGACCGATGAGTAATTTTAGCTGTAACAGCCGCGAGGAACATTCTGCTCTGCGTCAAGACGTTAACCACAACGTGACTCCACCTGTATATGTAGACTCCACCTTTCACATATCATCATATGACTGTCAGGTTCTAGATTCTGATTAATCAGAAGGGGTTGATTAAACGTCTATGACAGAAGCTCTGATAGTAACGTAGTCTTTGTAATACGTCGTTTGTCATTCTCAGGGCAGAAGGTCCACATTTTTGAAGGTCCAGAATTTTTTAACAGAAACACTACAACACACTAAAACACACCACTGTAAACCAGATATGGTGTGTGATAGGACAACGTTAAGTGAACCTACCTTGCTTGACTACCCTAAAGCACAGGGTGAGGATGTGAGGATATAGTGAGGATGAAGGGGATAGCCTTCCACACATTCCTACAGTGCTTTAGGAAGGTCAGGATGAACTCAGTAGTACATTTAATTTAAATCTGATATTCCACAGCTGAGACGTGAGCCTCTCATTTTAACACTATGGTATAGACTGTACTGTACAATAATATGCTTATGATTATATCTCAGCTTTGTCTAAACTAACTGCACTCTGATGTTTGAGTTGAACACTTTAACATGCAGTGTGAATCTGTTGAAGACCTTAAATGGTCAAGGTTCAAATTAAAATCTGTTAATGGGTTTGATACCCTACCATAGTATACTATACCATACTATACTATACTACACCACTATACCATACTATACTATACTACACCATACTATACTACACCATACTATACTATACTACACCATACTATACTATACTATACTATACTATACTATACTATACTATACTACACTACTATACCATACTATACTATACTACAATATAATATACTATACTATACCATACTATACTACACTATACTACACTATACTATACTACACTACTATACCATACTATACTATACTACACTATACTACACTATACTATACTATACCATACTATACTATAGTACACTATACTATACTACAATATAATATACTATACTATACTATACCATACTATACTACACTACTATACCATACTATACTATAGTACACTATATTATACTACACTACTATACCATACTATACTGTACTACACTATACTACACTATACCATACTATACTATATTATACTACACTACTATACTATACTGTACTATACTATACAATATTATCCTATGCCATACCATACTATACTATACTACACTGCACTATACTGTATTGTGCTGTACTGTACTACACTATACTACACCACACTATACTATACTATACAATATTATCCTATACTATACTACACTATACTACACTATACAATATTATCCTATACCATACTATACTATACTATTCTACACTTTACTACACTGCACTATACTATGCTGTACAATACTATACTATACTACACCATATTGTCCTACACTATCCTATTCTACACCACACTATACTATACTACACTTTACCGCAGTGCACTATACTATACTATACTATACTATACTATACTATACTATACTATACTGTATGTATGTTTGTGAGCGTGATGTTTTATGTGTGTTTTCTCTCTTCAGCAGGTAAACAGCAGTGACTCAGAGCCAAATCCAATATGACCCACTGAAGCCCAGACTTACTGTATGTAAGAGCTTAAAACGTTTGGAGTGGAATGTGAAGCTTGCACACTTGTGACCTGCACCACACAAAAACAACCTGAACCTGATTAACGAGAGTGAGTCAGGTTATGTACATATAATAACTGCTCTCATCACAAACAATTTCACCTCATTAACATATATTTTACATATGCATACAGGAGACTCAGGAATCAGATAAAAAAAACACAGGTGAAATGTTGGGTTCAGTTTCAGTACAAAATCATTATTAACCTCGTTATATTATTTCACTCTAGGACAAGTTGTGACTGTAGTGCAGGAATCTGAATCACACACACACATGCACACACATGCACACACACACACACACACACATGCACACACACACACACACACACACGCACACACACACACACACACACACGCACACGCACACGCACACACACTTTCATTCTGTTTGTCATCTCTCAATCTGTCTTCCTACCCATCTGTCTCTTTTTTTTCAGTCTGTCTCTCTCACACTCTCTTCCTGCCTTTTATCTGTCTGTGGCTTTGTGTCTTTCCTTTAATGACTCTCTCATTCTCTCTTCTCTCTCTTTCTCTTACTCTCTTCTCTCCTTACTGTTCAGTACAGACAGACAGGCAGGCAGGCAGACTGGTGTGCAGACAGACAGACTGATAGATAAATGTGGTTGGATGGACAGACAGACAAATACACATAAAAAAAGCTGGACAAACAGACAGACAGATAGATAACAAAGAGAAAGATAAACAGCTGAATTGTGGAGTGAATAAATATACACATACACACACACACACACACACACACACACACACACACACACTACTGAACACTGGAACTGGTACTAATTAAAGACTAAAAACAATTCAGACTTTTATTGTATTACATAAAACCACAGAAGCTCTGTTCAATAAACACATGCTCTGGATTAAACACACACTACTTTAACACACCCACAGGGCATCATGTCACACACACACACACACACACACACACACACACACACACACGCACAGCAGTATGTAATGGACAGGGACATTTTTGTTACTCAAGACTGATGTGTGAGAGACAGAGAGAGAGAGAGAGAGAGAGAGAGAGAGAGAGAGAGAGAGAGAGAGAGAGAGAGAGAGAGAGAGAGAGAGAGAGAGAGAGAGAGCGCAGATGACTTCACTGCCACAGGAATGTGTTTTACTAAAATAAAGCCCACGTGAAGGTGACGCCTTAAACACAAACATCAACTCCTGTTCCATCAGCTTTGTAAAAACACACACACACACACACACAGACACACACACAGACACACACGCACGTGTATTAAAGGATCAACTTCTCTAGATAAATGTATGACTGGATGGATGTTTAGATGGATGGATGGATGGATGGATGGATGGATGGATGGATGGATGGACGGATTAAATGATGGATGAATAGATGGATGGATGGAGTAACTACTGTAATGTAAGAGTCAATCAGTGTGTGAGCAGTGCGTGAGTCTGAGTGTGAACTAAACTGATACGAGAGTAAATAAAACTTGCTGAGGAACAGAAGAACTTTCTTTTTCTGATTGTTCTCAGCTTTTGTCAGGAAAGTAACAACATATTAAATCATGAGTCTGTTTCTTTAATTGTGGACCAGTGAATAGAAGCCTAAAGCCACCGGTTTAACATCTCTCACACGAAACACAGTGCAGCTGAAGAGTTAAAATATCAGTGAGGTTTTGTGTTGGATTTCCTGTCACATGTTCCTGAAGGTGTGTGAGAGAAGAATCTGGGTCCAAACATTCCCATTGTTCTGCTGAAGAACTTGTGTGTTATATCATGACTCAGAACATTTTAATCCACACAGTTTTATTTCATACTCAGATGCTGGAGGGTTTATTTAAGTTTCATAAGAGTTTTTACAGACAATTTCAATTTGACTTTATGACATCACAGAGTGAATAAAACAAAGATAAATGTAATCATTAATAATGTTTTAAGACCTAAAGTTTGTTAATTAATAGAAGTGCCGGCTTCTCTCTCTCACCGGCATCCTCTCCTGCATGTACATGTTCACATAAGAGTTCAGCAAGTCGTCCATTTTATATCCCTGAAACACAGCACACACAGGAAGAACTCAGAGGATGAACACAAATTTCAAAAAAAAAAAAGAACGGAGTTCAGATTCGTCACCTGTCGATCAAGACCTACGTGTTAAAATGTAAACAAAAAGTCCAAACATTCTCACGACTAGAAATCACGAGCTCTTCTAGCTAGCTAGAAATACATTAACATCAGATGAAGTGTCTAATTTAGCATAAAAACAAATTTACAACCTCTCAAATAAATAGTAAGTCATTTTATCTCTGATTTGTTAATCACTCTCACTCACTCATTCATTCACTACCGCTTATCCGAACTACCTCGGGTCACGGGGAGCCTGTGCCTATCTCAGGTGTCATCGGGCATCAAAGCAGGATACACCCTGCACGGAGTGCCAACCCATCACAGGGCACACACACACACTCATTCACTCACACAATCACACAATACGGACAATTTTCCAGAGATGCCAATCAACCTACCATGCATGTCTTTGGACCGGGGGAGGAAACCGGAGTACCCGGAGGAAACCCCCAAGGAACGGGGAGAACATGCAAACTCCACACACACAAGGTAGAGGCGGGAATCGAACCCCCAACCCTGGAGGTGTGAGGCAAACGTGCTAACCACTAAGCCACCGTGTCCCCCGATTTGTTAATCAGTGGATGAATAATAGATGAATAATTTGGTTTGTGAATAAACATTTCCATAAACACACCTTCAAAAGTTTATTCAAATACCCAAAAATTAAACACATTAGAATTTAAACAAACATTTGAACCTTTTTCCCAGAAAACTGGTGTAAAGGAAATAAAATGTACATTCGGTTTAAAGAAGCGTCTGATGTCGTGTCTGTGAGTCTGATCTAAAGTGAGTCAGGACACACTGTTGTTCTTTCGGTGTGTTTTAGACGTGTGTTTTTTCCCTCTGTTGAGAATCTAATACTGAATTTTAGTGTTGAAGAGAAATCTGAGCTGCTTTTTAGATGAACAAGAACTTGGAGCATCTCAGAGAGAAGAAATGGGTTTGATATCAACATTTAGTCTGAAGATACAAACATCTGTGTGGAGAAAAATAACCAGTTTTTGTTTTTTCTGGATCTTTTCAATGATTATATCACATTTACATTTACAGCATTTAGCAGACGCCCCTTATATCCAGAGTGACTTACATTTTTATCTCATTTTTATACAACTGAGCAATTGAGGGTTAAGGGCCTTGCTCAGGGACCCAGCAGTGGCAGCTTGGTGGACGTAGGAATCGAACTCACATCCTTCCGATTTGTAGCCCAACACCTTAACCACTAGGCTACCACATCCCTACTATCACCTCTAGTATTGTAGATAAAAACAGAAACTCTACAAATTCTTAAAGTCCTGAGTGTTTACTTTCATATGAGCTTCATATTAACACCACTGTGGGGTGAGACATGACAAACACACTCAATGATGGACATGAACACAATAAAAACAGGAGGAAACTCCATATTTCAGCCTAAAGTAAGACTATGTATATTGTTACCAGGATGATACAAATGAAAAAAAA
>NC_083474.1:21233108-21238108 GCF_030014155.1 Tachysurus vachellii
CCAGCCAGAGAGATCAGATCCTGCTTCTCCACCTGGTGATAACCATGCAGATACTTCGGCAACTCCTGAACACAAACAACACGCACAACACACACACACACACACACACACACACACACACACACACACACACACACACACAACAGGTAACACAGGCATCATTGGATTTAAAAAAATACAAATAATACTACAACAATCCTACTCAATACATGTTCAGAGAGACGTGAGAAATTAAACACAGATCACTGCAAACAAAAACCGATTGCTCAGATATCAGAGGAACATAAAGAGATCATTTTATAGAAGTATAAATATTTACACATAAAGAAAACCTCTACAGAGCAAACTATCACCTCACAGAGCCATTTTGCTGATGAGTTTCCCACAAGTGCACAGAACAGTCACAGTTCTATAATCATTAATACAACACACATGAGATCTGATTTCACTCGACAAAAAGACATTCATTCATCACTCATCTTCTACCGCTTATCCGAACTACCTCGGGTCACGGGGAGCCTGTGCCTATCTCAGGTGTCATCGGGCATCAAGGCAGGATACACCCTGGACGGAGTGCCAACCCATCGCAGGGCACACACACACACACTCTCATTCACTCATGCAATCACACACTAGGGACAATTTTTCCAGAGATGCCAATCAACCTACCATGCATGTCTTTGGACCGGGGAGGAAACCGGAGTACCCGGAGGAAACCCCCGAGGCACGGGGAGAACATGCAAACTCCACACACACAAGGCGGAGGCGGGAATTGCACCCCCAATCTTGGAGGTGTGAGGCGAACGTGCTAAACACTAAGCCACCGTGCCTCCTGACAAAAAGACACACTTCCTGAAATCGGATTTGAAGTCATACGTAAAGATTTGAACTCACCTGTGGAAAGTGGAACATGAGGTCAGACTTCAGATCTTTCCCAGGAATCACGTTAAACCAGAGCTTCCTCATGAACAGCACCAGATACGGAACTGTGGCTTGAGTGGCTGGGTATAAAAAAAATGTAAAAAAGAGCAAACGTTTGAAACCTGAATTTTAAAACACACAACGATGTGATCGCCAAAACCCGAACATCTAACAAGCGGCTTTTTGTAAAATGTGACTGTGATAAGAATTGAAACCTGAATATCTAGAACACTGAATCTTTAAGCAGGAAGATGATGGAGTCAGTCGCTACAGTGTGAGGGTTTATCCTGTGGAATCAGTGCAGCGACTCGGTAAAACTCACACTCTTTGGTTTTCTTTCCTTTCTTGGGAGCATCTGTGAGCTCCTTCAGATTGTCGAAGAAGTAGAGCTGCTCGTTCATGCTCACCACCTGAAGCAGAGCCACACAGAGTTTTATTCAAAATACATGAATATCATCAAATCCATAGTTTACCTGTTAGCATTAGCATTGCTGTGATGTTGATTATTTTCCAATAACAGCAAGTTTTCCTTCATACCGAAGCATTTAACCAACAATTTAAACGTTAATTGACTAAAAACGTATTTAATAATTTAGGTTCTTTTTTTATCCATATATATTTACACGTAATGTTGTGGAACATCCGAGAAATGAGATATTTCCCGTTCTACATTACGTTAGAGCACCTAGTCTTCCTTCACCAGCCTCTTTTTATTATGTTACCAGAAAACAATAAAGCGTAAACTCTTGTGGTAATCTAGTGGTTAAGGTGTTGTGCTACCAATCAGAGGGTCATGGGTTTGAATCCCAAGTCCACCAATCTGCCACCGCCAGGCCCCTGAGCAAGGCCCTTAACCCTCAATTGCTCGGTTTTATATAAATGATATAAAATGTAAGTTGATATGGATAAGGACGTCTGCCAAATGATATAAATGTAAACTCCTCTGTCCTGAAGATGTCTAAAACACAAAGTTACAGTTCTGTATCTTTGAGCCGCTGTAGCTTTTCAAGTTCCCCAACGTGTGATCGATAAAGTCTTATCTTCACCTCTGACTGTTAGAAAGCACTGACACTAGAGACTCCTTCCAAAAAAATCCTAAATAAATTGGATGTCTATTTGGTACTAATTTGGACCCTGTTAATTGCTGCTTTGCACTGGCTTAGAAACAATAAATTGACCTGGAGCATCTGCAAAGCTAACGAGATTTACCTCAATCACCCACATGGGGGCGCTACAGGAAATAAAATGAAGTTATGAACATGAAGTTTTGTCAAGTGTGATGTGATTTTGATGTATATACAGTTCACAGTGTAAAAGAACAAAAGCGTTTCAGCTGTGCGAACACGTCCAAACGTCACAAACCTTGCTTGCAGTTTTCACAAACAGACTGTAGCCATCAGCAGAAGAGAGCATGAGGTTACCAGCAATACTGCGACACAGATCACGGATCCGTGTAGTAGAGGTGACTTCAAAAAGCTTATAAAAAAAAAAAAGAGTTATTAGGAGGTTGAAGTGAAATAGGAGCATTCCAGATAGGAGCGGCCGTTAGCTCCATACCTCTTCTGTGTTATCAGGGAAATGAACTTTGTGGAAGATCTGGGAGCTGTTTTGCCGGATGGCGTCTACTTCCACCGGATGAGGAGCTGCTGTTCTGGCTTCCAGTCTGTAAAAGGAAAAATAACCACAAGATCAGTTACTAGAGGCTGAAAAATGAAGCTTCCTCTTGTTGAGGATGTTGACGATTGAACATCTTTATCGTGTCTCACGCCACAGTGGTGTTAATATGAAGCTCATACTGTATATAAGTAAACACTCAGGATTTTGTAGAGTTTCATCTATATTTCCTACTAGTGGTTGATACATCCTAGTGGGGATGTGGTAGCCTAGTGGTTAAGGTGTAGGGCTACCAATCGGAAGGTTGTGAGTTCGATTCCTACGTTCACCAAGCTGCCACTGCTGGGCCCCTGAGCAAGGCCCTTAACCGTCTATTGCTCAGTTGTATAAAAATGAGATAAAATGTAAGTCACTCTGGATAAGGGCGTCTGCTAAATGCTGTAAATGTGATATAATCATAGAAAGTTCCAAAATAACAAAAATGGTTTGTTTCTTTCCACACAGATGTTTGTATCTTCAGAGTAAATGTTGATATCAAACCCATTTCTGCTCTCAGAGATGCTCCAAGTTCTGGTTCATCTAAAAAGCAGCTCAGATTTCGCTTCAGCAGTCCTGACTTACTTTAGGGTACATTTCAGCTCAGTTTGGTCTCCTGAGGTTTACTGGTGTCTTACCTGAGCATCTCCTGTAGTCTGTGCAGACAAGCAGATGATAGCGGCTCTCTGGGTCTGGACTCTAAGAATCGTTGGGTGTGTTTTAACAAATTCTGACTGGGAGGAAAATGTCCACAAACAAGCCACAAGAGCTGCCATCCTCGCTCCTTACTCAACCTGTGGACCACAAAAAAACACATTCATGAACAGAACAGTATGTTTGGAAGGATACACAACGATGTGTAAGGATAGTCATTTGTCAAATAGCAGTACAGTCATGCTGAACACACAGAACTTCTCTAATTAAGATAACTATTTAAGTGCATTATGGGTAATATACACAATTCTATTGAGTTCTAGATGTGTTTGTGCGTGTGTGTGTGTGTGTGTGTGTGTGTGTGTGTGTCTTTTTTAACTGACGGGTTGTTGTTTTTGGTGAGCTGCTTCATGATTTGGCAGTAAACTTCATCTCTGAGGTCAGGGTACTGCACAGCAGGTCCATAGATCTGGTCTGTTAGCTCTACAGGGTTCCTGGTGCTTTTGATGGGATAGTCACCCATATACTTAAGAATAGGTACAGGGCCATTAAGGAAAACACTTACAATCTATCACAGTAACCAGAAACTATCATTACCTGCTGATTTAAACAAAAGAAATTGTTTAGAGGTAGTAACAGCAGTAACGTTAATATAGATATAGATGAATGGGGATCAGATCCATATGTTTTGGTACCTATGCTTCCTTAATGACATTTTTAAAGAAAACTCTATGTTCCTAATATTCCTATTACCGTCTCCAGAGAGCGTCATGCTTTCAGTGCCCTTTATTCCCAGAGTCACAGAATGTTATGTTTACATGGTCCTTTATTCCCATAGCCCTATGTTTTTAAGGTTCTAGAGTCCAAGAATGCTATAGTTCCATGGCCCTGTATTCCCAGAACGTTATATTTCCATATTCCTATTTTCTAGAACCCTGTGTTTCCTTGTTCCTTTATTCCCAGATGCCTAATGTTCCATGGTCCTATAGTCCCTATATTCCTAGAAGCCAAAATTTCCATAGTCCCATATTCCCAGAACTCCATGCTTTCAGGGTCCTATATTCCCCTGGCATTATGTTCGCTCTCTGTAAATATTTCTATTAAAACTTATTCCTAAGTCTTTATATGCTGAGGGAACTAAGCTCTTAATATATTCACCATGTTCTTATTGTTCCATATAGTCATATGTTCCTAGTGCCCCATATTCCCAGGGTCTGGTTTGTTCACAAAACTTTGTCCTCATGCTTCTATTCACTCTCTCACTCACTCATTTTCTACCACTTATCCGAACTACCTCGGGTCACTGGGAGCCTGTGCCTATCTCAGGCGTCATCGGGCATCAAGGGAGGATACACCCTGGACGGAGTGCCAACCCATCACAGGGCACACACACTCTCTCATTCACTCACACAATCACTCACTACGGACAATTTTCCAGAGATGCCAATCAACCTACCATGCATGTCTTTGGACAGGGGGAGGAAACCGGAGTACCCGGAGGAAACCCCCGAGGCACGGGGAGAACATGAAACTCCACACACACAAGGCGGAGGCGGGAATCGAACCCCCAACCCTGGAGGTGTGAGGCGAACGTGCTAACCACTAAGCCACCGTGCCCCCCATCTATACACTCAGTGGTCCTGTTTTTTCCAAGGCCCATCTTCTCAGTTCCTTTTTTTCCTGTTTCTAAGGGTCTTATGTTCTTATGTAGGGAATTCTATGTTCCCAGGAGCCTCACATTCTGAGGTTTCTAGCTCCCTATGTCTTTCTCCCCC
>NC_083474.1:21243108-21245608 GCF_030014155.1 Tachysurus vachellii
GTGTGTGTTTGTTTGTGTGTGTTTGCGTGTGTGTGTGTTTGTGTGTGTGTGTGTGTGTGTGTATGTTTGTGTGTGTTTGTGTGTGTGTGTGTGTTTGTGTGTGTGTGTGCACTGCACTGCACTGCACTGCACCTTGTCTGTTGGAGTCCTGAACAGCCACGGCGTAAACAGAGCGCTCTTTCAGCCCGCTGAGGAACGTAGACAGAATCTCCACCATGTTCTGAGTATTAGCTGCCATCAGCTTGAACTCCCCTCTCAGTGTGGAGAGACACACCACCTCCCTTGTCTGAGACACAGCAGCTCCCTCACTGCAAAGAGAAAGAGAATGATATTCATGTCAGTGCCAGTGTTACTACATAAGTGCTGTGCTGCAGAAAAAAAGAACAGACATGAGATAGAAAAAGAGAGAAAGTAAAACAGAAACATAATGAGGAGAAAATAACAAAGATCAATGAGTGAAGACAGTGTGCACTTTCTGTGCGTGTGTGTTGCCATCGTCAAGAAGCTCCAAAATACAACCACAGACCTGATTATTTCTACCCCCGTCACCTCGGGGTAAGAGAGCGTCAGGTACGTTTTTCCTTCTTTTCCTTCATGAAACGAGACGCCGTACCAGTTAACAGCCACCGTGACCTTTTCTTGAAGTAAAGGACCTGGAGCAGGAAAAAAAGAAAAGCGATCAGTACTGGTTCAGTTCAACTACATGTGTAAGTGCAAAGCAGAGATCGTTTACCTGAAATCACGTAAGACTCGTAAAATTTAGAGAAGTAGATGGGCCAGTTGAGACGAGCGTAGTCCACCACTTCTGCTTTCACACTGTCAGGACTGGGCTTGGAGTTTATATAGAAGTCCTGCATCAGGAGACACGGTACACAGACATCAAATCACATTGTGTTCATCTTACGTCTTTATCCAGAGTGACTTCCGTTTAATCTCATTTAAAATCGCATTGGGGCAGCTTGGTGGACACGGGATTCAAACTCATGACCTTCTGATCAGTACCAACAGGTAAGCAATAGGCTACCACATCCCCCAGAATCTTACAGGGCAGAGCATTGAATCAACAAACTGAAGCTCGTACACCAGTTTAACTCAGTAGCCCTGAGTGGGATTTAAACTCGGGTCTCTGTGGTCAGAGGACATTGTGCTAACCGTTGTCTTACGTCTCATGTCAAACCTCTGTATCACACCCAGACTTTCGTTATAACGATGAATTCTGCATCCTGATTGGTGTTGATCTTTGTTCTATGACAGCAGCTCTGACAGTAGGGCAGGTTTTTATCAATGCTCTCGTTCTGACACCTTATCCTTCATAGGGACGTCTTAATTATGTAACATTTCCGGAAGGAGTCTCCAGTGTCAGTTCTTTGTAAAGCTGTATGTTTTATGATGTCTTCTGGACAGAGGAATTTTGTGGTTTCTTTGTTAAGTCTGTATTTTTTTTGTCATTGAATTTAAAAGAAAGGGAAAAGTGAGTCTGGTGAAAGAGCGACTCATTTCATCACCAGTTTATTCGCATATGTTTTGAGGCATATTGCTATATAATTAGAAAAATATGTATTGTAGAAATGTGCTTAGTGGTTAGCACGTTCGCCTCACACCTCCAGGGTCGGGGTTCGATTCCCACCTCCGCCTTGTGTGTGTGGAGTTTGGAGTACTCCGGTTTCCTCCCCCGGTCCAAAGACATGCATGGTAAGTTGATTGGCATCTCTGGAAAATTGTCCGTAGTGTGTGATTGCGTGAGTGAATGAGAGTGTGTGTGTGTGCCCTGCGATGGGTTGGCACTCCGTCCAGGGTGTATCCTGCCTTGATGCCCGATGACGCCTGAGATAGGCACAGGCTCCGCGTGACCCGAGGTAGTTCGGATAAGCGGTAGAAAATGAGTGAGTGAGAGTGTAGAAATGTGGAAATATCTCTTCAGTACAGTTACAAGAACAATTTTAATATGGTACATAGAGTGCGACACGTTGTGTCGGCTTTAAAAAAACAGTTAAAACATGAACTTTACCTTCTTGTGGAAGTCGCTGATCAGCTGCACCAGCCTGACCTCTGATTTGTTCTCGATCAGATTGAGGCTCAGACACTCCCACACGATGCCTTTGGCCTTCTCCATGCTGCTCTCTGTGCCGTACTTTATGTAATAATGCTTTGCTGCGAGCTGCACGTAGTCGTCCTCCTGGAAAACATAAATAAATCATCATCTTGGGCTTTTAATAAAGATTCCTGACTCAGAACAAACAAAGGTTTAAATGATGGTTGCTTTCTTGCACAAACTTCATTCAAAGCCTGAATGTATTCATTTATTAATTCATCAGAATGAATTTAACGATGCAGTGTGAGGCAACTGTTTAATTATCAGTCATGCTGTTACATCATCTCTTTGCTGCTGAATCCTGATTGGTCAGAAGGTGTTGATAAATTTTCCTCAAAGCACTCATTCTAATATGCTAGTGTTTCCATAGTAACCGTTCATTCGCCGGCGTTCGTACACCTTTGCCGA
>NC_083474.1:21248108-21258108 GCF_030014155.1 Tachysurus vachellii
TGAATGGTGCTTGCACGTGGCAGGTTCCCCTCATCGTGCTGAGTGTTTTGATATGTCACATGTCCATGCTGTGCTAATTTTTGATTTTCACGAAATTTCCCATTCATTTCTATGGGATTTCTTTTGCCCACTTTTTCGTCCGCTGTGCGAACATCGTTTGTCGGATCGCTTATAAAAGTCATAGCACACCTCTCCTCAATGAGCCGGTCGATTTGTGAGCCATTCATGGGTCTAGGACAAAAGCTGCGGGACAAGTTACGCGCTGAAGTTTTGTCCGGCACAATAACAAGAATGTTGCTTTGCAAGAACCATTAACTAGAATGTACATTTCCTGAAGAAAATGTGAATGGTGCTTGCACGTGGCAAATGTCGGCACTCAGAAGAGAAGCCATGCCTGAGCTCTGCGCACGCTGTGTGTGTGAGAGAGATTAGAGGTATTTTAGGGATTTCCCATTCAAGTCTATGGGACTTTTTTGGCCACTTTTTCGTCTGCTGTGCAAACATCGTTGTTGGTCGGATCGCTTATAAAAGTTGGATCGCGCTGAAGATTTGTCCGGAAGAATCATAATCAGTATGCAAGATAACAAGAATGTTGCTTTGCGAGCACCATTAATAAGGCAAAGAAAACAAAGAACAAAAGTAGAATACGGTAAAAAAAAAAAAAATACAGTAGAATAGAATAGAATGTTCTCTGTAGAACAGATCACAGTAGATCTTGTCATTGCAGGACAAAAGTAGCAGGAATAAATAAAGATAAAATTAGATAATATAGAATAATAACGATAAAACAGAGTTTATTAAAAAACTTAGAGCACAACAGAGTAGAACATAAAGGCTTTATAGATCAGGTCAGTGCAAAATAATATAGCTTATTAACATGCAGCAGAATCGAGTAAAATACTGTAGAACAAAGCCGAACTTCTAGATAGAACTTGAACAGAACTGAATAGAGTTTTGGTTACTATAAAGACAAAATATTACAGATGACAGTAATGTTCATTTGAAACCATGTGGTAAAATCAAACGGAATTGAGCCGAATATAATAAAGGTTTATAGAATACACTATATAACAATAGAATAGAATAAAATTCGACTTTACTTGGCCACAGTAAAATAGAGCACAACACAGTCGAGTACAGTATCGTATAGAAGTCATGTGTTCATTAAAATCTACACACTCCACTGAGCAGATTGTATAGAAAGTTAAACAGAGCGTTGTGTGTAGAATTGCTCGGCGTGTTCTTACTTGAATCAGGAGCTCAGTTGGAGGGAAGATCCCCAGGCAGATGGAGAGAAGAATCCAGCCTTGCTTACAGCTCCTCTGGTTCTTATTCTTTGTCAGCTGCTTACAGATCTGACAGTAGATCTCATCTCTGAAACACACCAGAAACACTGCACACTTTTCACCTGATATTTTGTCTTACAAGAAATAAAAGACAGAAGATTATGAGATGAGATTAGTGTACCGAATGTGAGGTCTGCGTAAGGCATATCCTACAATGATGTGCAGTTTCTCCAAGGAGGTCATGGGACGATCCAAACTGGGTCCTTCTCCGATCAGAACATCGTCTTCTTCGTCCATTTCTTCCATGTTTAACTGGAAATTCTTGTGAAAAATTTGGTTCAAACATTCTGGGTTGGAATATTCATTCATTCATTTATTCATTCTTTCATTCGTTCATTCGTTCATTCATTCAATCATTCATTCACTCACTCATTTTCTACCGCTTCTGAACTATCTGAACTACCTCGGGTCACGGGGAGCCTGTGCCTATCTCAGGCGTCATCGGGCATCAAGGCAGGATACACCCTGGACGGAGTGCCAACCCATCACAGGGCACACACACACTCTCATTCACTCACGCAATCACACACTACGGACAATTTTTCCAGAGATGCCAATCAACCTACCATGCATGTCTTTGGACCGGGGGAGGAAACCGGAGTACCCGGAGGAAACCCCCGAGGCACGGGGAGAACATGCAAACTCCACACACACAAGGCGGAGGTGGGATTCGAACCCCCAACCCTGGAGGTGTGAGGCGAACGTGCTAACCACTAAGCCACCGTGCCCCTGAGTTGGAATACTTTATGATAAACATATAAATGTCATACAACACTATCATTACATAAAATTTATGATGTCTGACCTCTAGAATGGTGGAGTGTTTCCTCTTATTGTGGCCGAGTTTGTTTTTCACCTGTTCCAAACCAATGAGGTGACTGATACGCCGACCCTGGCGCTGGCCAAGGTGCTGCTGGATCAGGTTGGGGGTTAGAGACTGACGAGCCTTGCTCTGCTCAGGAATATCACCCATGAACCTCATGATGATCCAGTAAACGGTCAGACTGGCCTGCAGAGAGAACGATAGATCAGAGGAGGAAAAGGAAGAGAGGAAAGGAGGAGATCAGAGGAGGAAAAGGAGGAGAGTCATGACTGAACAATAAAAAGATTAACGAGTCGCTCACCAGCGTGTCTCGTTCGTCCTCGTGGTAAAGCAGCGGCTGCTTCAGCCTCTGCTGGATGTGTGTATGAGTAGCAGAATGCTGGAAATGTAGGGCACAGAAGTTTGTAAATGAGAACTCGTCATCATCTTCATCTTCATCTTCATCTTCTTCTTTTTCTTCCTCTACTTCAGCTGGGTTGTTATTAGTAGCTGGAGTAATCACAATCTGCAACACCTCTTCATCTTCATCCTGCTTCAAATCCACGGTTTGTTCTTGCTGTAAAACAGTAGAGAATATTCTATTAATTATGTCGCTTTGTAGAAGCCAACAGTCTGTTTTCCTATTTAAGCTTAGACACAAATTTATAAAATTTAATGCGGCCTAGAGCTTTCGAGCCACATGCACCAAATTCGGATATGTTGTAGACCCTGGTCTGAAGTTTGTTGCTATTACTTTTATAAGCGATCCGAGTACCGGCACTTCTGGTACCGGGACTCAAAATGGCTTTTTTCCCCATAGACTCCCATTATAAACTTTGGAGGTTTATAACTCGGCAAGCTTTCGAACTATCTACACCAAACTCGGCCAGCTCCTTTAGGGTGATACTCTGAACAAACTTTAAATTGGTGTACTGACTGGCCTTCAGGTTGTGCCGCAGCTCCGCCCCCAAAATATGCAAAATCAAAAAACGTTTTACAACATGGACATGTGACATATCAAAACACTCAGAACAATGAGGGGAACTTCCTCAGGAGTATTCGAATGACGTCACATGCTCGTCTCCACTTGCCTCCAAATGTTTTGGCACCCTATCTTTCTGTCCACTTGCCTCCAAAAGTAACACTGACCCTTATGTCCACTCACCTCCAAAAAGCACCTGCCTTTGCGAATACTTGCCTCGTCAAAGCCAACATCAAAGTTTGTCGCGACAAACTTTACAAATCTAGTTAAACTTCTTTTTTAATGATTAGTTGACTTTTTATTCGTTGACGTTTTTATCCTCAGGTCCGTTACATTCCTTTTATAATATGTGACAGAGACAGAGCAGGTAATACAGTCTTTCTAAAGCGATCAGTGAAAACTGAAATCCAGCTTAAACCATATAAAGGTCCCTGAGGCTGAGATGTGCACTATGAACCATTGAGCTCTAAAAGAAGCTTTGATGATTTTATTACTTGATTATTTTTGCAAGCGTTTCCTTGTTCCTGGTTCCATGACGTCTCCACGAAGTTACCTGTGTATTGTCTTGCCTCGGTTCCTCCGATCTTTCTGTGGGGCTCGGAAGGAATTGAAACTCCTTTTCCACCATTTCCTCATGACTCGTATCCTCCTCTTCGCTATCTTCAGTCTCACTTGTTTGGCGATTGGTTTCAATGTGTCTGCGCTGGAGCTCCAGAGCTTCCAGTTCCCGTTCCTCACGTTCCTGGGCTGACAAAAACGCCTGGAAAAACACCAAGAGGAGCCACGATACAGAAAAGACAGTAAAATCA
The DNA here is from genome assembly GCF_030014155.1 of Tachysurus vachellii. Lineage (NCBI taxonomy): Eukaryota > Metazoa > Chordata > Actinopteri > Siluriformes > Bagridae > Tachysurus > Tachysurus vachellii. The sequence continues at coordinate 21,252,048 of NC_083474.1, forward strand.
GCCGACAACAAAATGGCAGTAAATACTAAAGTGCACACAGCAAGCTGATGAACATTTTTTGTAACTCAGTCATTTGATATAAATGACATGAAAGAAACTGATTCCAGAACATGTATTTACATTAAGACTAATAATCTTAGCCAATCAATAGGAACAAAAGTAATGGCACCCTGTAAAAGGAGAAAGAGTTAGCACGTGTCGATGTTTACTTAAGGTTTAGGAGGCAAGTTTTCACAATTTAGCGGATGATGGAACTGTTCATGTAAAGTACAAAACAGACAGCCCATTACTGGAATGCAATAGTATTGGCACCCCTTCATTGAATACCAAATATGTGTCTATTGGAGGGACCACCGCTGACAATACACAACATACTGTAATGCTCCTTATTCTCACTCATTTTCTACCACTTATCCGAACTACCTCGGGTCACGGGGAGCCTGTGCCTATCTCAGGCATCATCGGGCATCAAGGCAGGATACACCCTGGACGGATTGCCAACCCATCGCAGGGCACACACACACTCTCATTCACTCACGCACTCACACACTACGGACAATTTTCCAGAGATGCCAATCAACCTACCATGCATGTCTTTGGACCGGGGGAGGAAACCGGAGTACCCGGAGCAAACCCCCGAGGCACGGGGAGAACATGCAAACTCCACACACACAAGGCGGAGGTGGGAATCGAACCCCCAACCCTGGAGGTGTGAGGTGAACGTGCTAACCACTAAGTCGCCGTGCCCTGCTTCTTATTTATTGTGTTAACCTTGAGAGTGTGTGTTAACCTTGAGAGTTTCATCTTTATTTCCTTTATTTATGGGTGTCATCTGCATAGCTGTGGTAAGCAATTTGGTTCTTTTTCATTATTTGACCAATTGGGAGCATGTACAAATTAAAGAGAAACGGTGCAAGAATTGAGCCCTGTGGGACTCCACATGTCATGATGTCCACTCAGATTTATGGTTACCTATGTTCACATAGTAACCTCTCCCTTTTAGGTATGATTTAAACCATTTGAGGACCATCCCAGAAAGCCCTACCCAGTTTTCCAGTCTATGTAAGAGTATGGTGTGATCTACTGTATCGTGTCAAAGGCAGCACTAAGATCTAGTAGCACCAGCACTGATATTTTACCTGAATCAGAGTTTAAGCGAATATCATTTATTATCTTTATGAGCACGGTCTCTGTGCTGTGATGTTGGCGGAAACCAGATTGAAAATTGTCCAGATAGCCATTTGCGTTTAAGAATTTGTTCAGCTGATTGAAAACAACCTTTTCAATGATCTTGCCTATAAAAGGAAGATTTGAGATTGGTCTGTAGTTGCTAAGTATGGTTTTGTCTAGGTTACTCTTTTTTAGGAGATGCTTAACAACTGCCGTTTTTAGGGACTCTGGAAAAGTGCCTGTGAGCAGAGAGGTATTTACTATTTTTAAGAGGTCAGTTTCTAAACAGTTAAGTACCTTTTTGAGAAAGGATGTGGGGAGGGTGTCAAGGCTGCAAGTTGATGCTTTAAGATATTGTACTGTTTCTTCCAAGGTTTTTATATCAATTATGTCAAATTCTGAGAAAATGACAAATTTCTGAGGTTGTTGTAATGAGGTCTGACTGACCACATTACCATATGAGGTCGTATTGATTGCCATTCTGATATTACTGATTTTCTCAGAGAAAAAGGTTGCAAACTCATTGCATTTGTTGTCAGAGAGCATAAATGCGTAAAAGTGTAAATGCAATGAATGGTGTGTGTGTGTGTGTGTGTGTGTGTATGTGTATATGTGTGTGTGTTTGTAGGCCTCACATCCTCTTTAAGGCGTTTGAGTTGTTTCCTGGCGAGCAGGCCTCTGATTTGCGTCTGCAGCAGTATGGCAGCATCTTGTCTGCGTTTCAGGTTTTTCCTAGTCAGGTAGCTGCGTGTGTGGTTCTGCAGTACGACAGCAGCGGCTCGTTTGCGTCTGTACTGCAAGAAACCCTGCTTGGTGCGTAACACGGCCTGGAGACGCAACAAACCCTGACGCAGCTATCAGAAGAGAGAAGAACTCACAGCTACAGACAGATACACACAGATAACATCTACTACAGAGATGTTAAGGATGAATAAAATGTTGACGTTCTTACTTTCATGAACTCTTTTCGGACTCTGTAAGAGCGCCAGTTTTTCTGCACAGTCACAGCTGCACTTCTTTTCCTGATGAAATTCTTCCTACAGAGCAACACAAAATCACACTGATCTATTAATCACCCAGATAATGTAGATGAAAGCAAAACACGTGATCAGATCTGATCAGACTCGTCAGAGGACTGTCCAGGGGGCGTGGCCTCACATTCTGGATCATTCTCCTTTCTCCAAAGTTCCCTAGGTTTAAACTTTGATGTTTAAGGCTCGATATTTTGTCCCAATACTGTGTGATCTCAGTGACCACAGAATGAAATGTAAACCTTTATCCCTGACTTTAACCTGCACACTTTATACACCAAGTCTCTCTAAAACTGAGACGAATCATGAAGACGATGAGTGGACAAATGTTAAAATCAGAGTAAAGTTAGAGTTACTTTGCGGTTAGAGTTGGAATTGAGTTGAGGTTAGAATCAGAGTTGAAGTCAGAGTTTAATTTGGTTTAAAGCTAGAGGTGAATTAGAATGAAGTTAGAGTAAAAGTGGAGTTAAATTAGAGTTAAATTAGAATAAAATTAGAGTTAAATTAGAGTTAAATTAGAGTTTGAGTCCCATTGGTGGTGAATTGGAGTTGGAGTTGAATTAGAGAGGAGTTACCTGTCTCTGTGGCCGAGCATCACTCTCTGGATGATGAGTGCTTTCCTGTTGAGCTCTCGCTCTCTCTCCTGCTCCAGAAACGAGTCATGATGATCCTGAGGAGAGACAAATCCAAACAACTCAACACAACTTAACACAAGTCAAACCAACACAACACAAGTCAAACCAACACAACACAAGTCAACACAAGTAAACACAACACAAGTCAACACAACACAACACAAGTCAAACCAACACAACACAAGTCAACACAAGTAAACACAACACAAGTCAACACAACACAACACAACACAAGTCAAACCAACACAACACAAGTAAACACAACACAAGTCAAACCAACACAACACAAGTGAACACAACACGAGTCAAACAAACACAACACAAGTCAACACAACACAACACAAGTCAACACAACACAACACAGGTCAACACAACACAAGTCAACACAACACAACACAAGTCAACACAAAACAACACAACACAAGTCAACACAACACAAGTCAACACAACAAGTCAACACAACACAAGTCAACACAACACTACTGAACACAAGTTAACACAACACAAATCAACACAACAAAATATGACACAAGTCAACACCAGTTAAAACAACACAAGTCAACACAACAAAATACGACACAAGTCAACACAACACAACACAACTCAACACAAGTTAACACAACACAACAAAAGTCAACAACAGTCAACACAACACAAGTCAACAACAGTCAACACAAGACAAGTTAACACACAAAAGATGTATCAAGAGCAAATACCTAAATTTAAATATTAAACAAGTTATCAGATGCCTTGAGACAATAAACAGAACTAGCACCGAAAATTATAAATAAATAAATAAACAAACAAACATGCTGCAGCTTTTCAAACACAATACCACTTTACAGCAGACAAAGTATTTAATAAGTAAAAAAGAAGGTGCAGATTCTTACAATAATATTGAAAGGTTATGATTAATCAATAAACATGTCATAATAATAATGTAAATAAAACACACTGATAAATAAACACGCTGCACACACCTTGAGGAAGATCTTGGTCTTGCCGATTCTCCAGTCGTCTTCACATTTAATGACGGCTTTGCAGATGGCGTTACAGCAGTCAGACACAGACTCCTGTTCAACACACACACGCACACACACACACACACCCACACACACACACACACACACACACACACACACACACACCCACCAGATCAGGATTCTCATCACAACACAGGCAGTGTGAAATACCCCCTGCAGCTTCCTGCACCACACAGATTAGGATTTCGGACCTTGTTGGGGTCACAGTCGATGGTCTTCAGTAAAACTCGATAACGTCCCAGGAAATCTTTGAACTTGTGCTGAATTGGATATCCCAGTTTGCGGACTTTGATAGTCTCCAAGACGCCGGAATAACGCAGCTGCTGCGTGCACAGATCCCGATCGAACACCTGGACCAAACACACAGCAGATGTACACACTTACAGTGGTGTTTGTAAGAATGTTCACATATGTTAATCTGAGAATCGGAGTTAGACTTGAGTTTAGATTGGAGTTCAGGTTAAAGTTGAGTTATTTTTTTATAATGACATAATTCTTGTCTTTTATGATTAACTTTCCTTTTATTTAATTGTCTTATGTCGATTATTTTCTTGTTTTTTTCTTTGCGCTTGCTATGACCTCTGTGTATGAACTGTGCTACAATAATAATAATAATAACAACAACAATAATAATAATAATAATAATAATAATAATAATAATAATAATAATAATAATAACAATAATAATATTGAATCACTAATTTCATAAATTATTCATCAGAGTGTGCATTTATTTATTTAAAAAAAAATTGTAGCTTTTTTCTCTTTTATTATTTATTTTCTTTTTTTTTAGACATGCATTTAAATAAAATTTTAAAATATTTTATTTATTTGTCTGTTTGTTTTTAGATCTTGTCCGTTTTAATAAATAAATTCAGTTTCATTTGAGGTTGTTACACTGTTAAATGCAGGCAGGTCCATGGGGTGTGAATACTTATGCATGGCGGGGTAGAGGAATTAAGACCATCTCAGTATGTACCATGGAGAGCTTTGTGTCGTTGGGTTTGAAGCAGCGGATGAAGAACGGCTGGCACATAGACAGGGTCGTCATCAGCTTGTCCAGAGACTGTCTGAACTGACCGATCAGTGTGATCTGTCTCCGCTGCTCGTTCCCCTGCTGTAACGGCTGAGAGAGCGAGAAGACGTTCAGCTTGAGGAGCAACTGTAGCAGGTCAAAGTGACAGAGATGATCTAACAAAACATACCCGTGTGGGTTTCTTCTGTGTGATGATGATCCTGTGGTGGTTGTTGTTGTTGTTGTTGACAGGTTTGACTCGGCAGTTGTTCAGCTCCATCTCAAAGATCTGCCTGAGCAGCTTGCTGGAGGATTTCTGGATCAGCGTGATGATATCCGAACTCAACATGTCTCGGTTCTTCTCCAGAAACCCTGCATTTATGAGAGACAAACGGACGAGTGTTCGACTAAAGCTCATAACTCTGATTAACTTCCTGATCAACATGATTCAACATACAGATATACAGTGGTGTGAAAAAGTGTTGGCCCCCTTCCTGACTTTTTATTTTTTGCATGTTTGAACACTTTAAATATGAGTCAAACACAAGTGAACACAACTTGCAATTTTTATATAAAGGTTTTTATTATTAAGGGAAAACAAAATCCAAACCCACATGGCCCTGTGTGAAAAAGTGTTTGCCCCCCCTGTTAAAACATAACTTAACCGTGGTTTAAGGTATTACACCTGTGTTCAAGTGAAGTAGACCAAATGATCCTCAAAAGCTACACATAATGCAGAGATCCAATGAAATTCAGGAACAAATGAGAAAGAAAGTAATTGAGATTTATCAGTCTGGAAAAGGTTATAAAACCATTTCTAAAGCTTTGGGACTCCAGCGAACCACAGTGACAGCCATTATCAACAAATGGCGAAAACATGGAACAGGAGTCGCCAGCTGACCAAAATTACCCCAAAAGAGCAGCGACGACTCATCCAAGATGTCACAAAAGACCCCATAACAACATCCAAAGAACTGCAGATCTCACTTGTCTCAGTTAAGGTCAGTGTTCATGACTCCACCATAAGAAAGAGACTGGGCAAAAATGGCCTGCATGGCAGAGTTCCAAGATGAAAACCGCTGCTAAGCAAAAAGAACATAAAGGCTCGTCTTAGATTTGCCAGAAAACATCTTGATGATCCCCAAGACTTACTCTGTGGACTGACGA
>NC_083474.1:21583230-21610730 GCF_030014155.1 Tachysurus vachellii
GAACACAGACAGTTTGTGTAGTAACTGAAACATCTATCTTATATAACAATGCGAGAGGCGGGGCTTAAAGGGTGCCTCATGAGAACAGAAGAGGCGGGGCTTAAGGGTGACTTGTGAGAACTGAGGGGGTGGGGCTTAAAGGGAGTCTCGTAAAAACTGAAGGGGCGGGGCTTAAAAAGTGCCTCATGAGAACCAAGGGGATTGGGGCTTAAGGACGCCTTGTGAGAACTGAGGGGGTGGGGCTTAAAGGGTGCCTCATGAGAACCAAGGGGGTGGGGCTTAAGGAGGCCTTGTAATAACTGAGGGGTGGGGCTTAAAGGGTATATAGTGAAAACTGAGGGGGTGGGGCTTAAAGGGTGCCTCATGAGAAATGAGGGGGTGGGGCTTAAAACAGCAGCTATCTCAAGTTACAGCTTCAAACTTAAACATATGATGCCAATATAATATATTTTAAATTACGATACGTCCCGAACCTACTTTAGGAAGCTGTTACAGTTTAACGGAACAGCAAAATTGCACAGCACTAATTAGCAGAACATGGGTGATACCAGTGTCATTAGTTTTGGCCCACGGGCTCCTGTGGTGGCCCTCGATGTGTGCCGTCATCTCTTTGCGCTCGGGGGTGGAGTGACCGCACTGAAGGCAGCTGTAGCGCCCCCTGGTGTGTTCCCATAGGATCCGACTGTTAAATGACTGACCTGCGAGAGACGGTTTACACGCCCACACGACCGAGACAACAGAAACAATTTAACCTTTAAAGAACCCAAAAGCCTGAGTGTCTCAAAATATCCACATAATCAGACTTTCTGCAGACTTTTACATTTACCTCAGACTTTTGCATTCACAGCAATGCTAGAGTTCAGGACACAGATTAAGCCTAAACACAGAATATAGAATTGATTTTCTGCTCTTATCCCCGGGATCTCGTCGCTCTAAACCCCACTTTACCCCTGGGGTAGAAGAACGTTTCACAAGTGTAATTTAGAAGCTGGTTTATGATGCAGGGCTTTTTCCCAAACGTTATGAAACTCTGCTCTGAAGCAGGTTCAGCTCGGCTTTTACAGAGTTAACTCCGCATCACTGTGACAAACGTGTACCGTGTGAAACCATGTTATTTTGTGAAACATCTATGTGCAAACATCTCTGTAAGTAGAGTCGGGGCAAAACACTGAACATCGCAGAAGTGTGAGCTGCTTGGAGGAGGAAATACATCACGCTGCAAAATTAGCAGAAATCAGAACGAATATCTGGTCGACTACACGACAAACTTAAAGAGCAAAAAAGAAAAAGCTGTGAAAGTTAACAGAACCTTAACAGAAGCACAGAGCTGAACCTTTTTCCTCACTGATGTGAAAGCGTGAGACGAGCCGTTATTTAAAGCGCTAACGCGCTGGATTTATCCAAGTTGATGGTCCAATATGCAAATCAGAAGTTGTTTACAGCAGAGTTTAGGAATGTACAGAGTGAAACAAGGTCAGATTATGAAGATCCAGGATTCAGTGTTAACCCGGGGAAAGTAGGAGCAGTGTGAAACCTCTGACTATATAAACCCAGGATTGTGTTAGCTGGAGTTCACTAGGACCCAGGGGAAATATCTTACATGTGCGAAGATAATATCTTTTTTATATCTTATACCTATGTGCGAAGCTGTACAGGTTCCGACTCTGACTGACTGGACAAGGCTTAATCTGTGTCTGCACTTTAAAACACCAAAATAAATCACATCTTAAGCAAAAGTTCAGTCCAAAACACATGTGCATGATTTCACCTTTAAACATAAATGCAGACAATCAGACCGAAACATGTTTTGTGCTGGAGCCTCAAAGCTCATGTTAATAAAATACTGAAAAAAGTCTGTATTTATGAAATGAGATACAACTATAATTTTGGACACCAAACACGTCTCTAATCGAGTATATCTGGGATATGAGGAACATTTTATATTTTCAATTTTTTACCACTTTTTTCATTTGTGAGGCAAGAAAAAAATAATAACAACAACTCATGCTACATGCCACAGACCAGCCAACAAACCAGCCAAGCTTTGACTTCAACATTATATTCATTTAACAAGGATAAAATAGGGTGCAAATCTGCTGATGAAGAGCTTGAAAAGAAAAAAAAAAATCAGAAAGTGTGAAAGCAGCCAATGACAAACTGGAATGATGAAATGAGAGCAGAAATGAGAAAGCACTGTCAGCATCTCAGCACACGTCCGTCAAACCCTGAAGTGAAGCTGCTGATTAGCCAGGAGAGCGGAAGGGAGATCAGAATTGTGGGTAATTGTCACTCTGTGATGTGCTATAATCTGTTAGTAATTATGAGATTAATCACACAGCCACATGATTTGCTGGGAAGCGCAGAAGCAGCGGTGGTGATGAGATCTTCAGGAGCGGACTGGATCATTTCCCCTCTAAAATTCTTTGTGCATCTGTGTGTGTGTGTGTGTGTGTGTGTGTGTGTGTGTGTGTGCGCTTCTCTGTTCCTCACCTGGACTTCCTCTCTACTCAAAGCCTGAGGAGAGTTCCATCTGTGTAAAATGGGCGCAGGCAAGTCTGCTGGGGCGACAGTGTGACACGACAAAATCACAGTTCACTCAAAAGCAACGACACACTTTTAACCCTTACCGCTGCTACCGAGTGCAGAGGTGTGAGGTGACGTGTAGAGAAATTAAGGTGAGAAAACTGAACCACGAGAGAAAATAAACAGGATCTAAGAAACTGTAGATGAATATGATGATGAGGAAGAATGCTAGTGCACACTAATGCACGTAATGGCAGCAAGACGTTTCATCACTCTTACACTTCTAGAGGTTCATCGGTTCTAGAGCTTGTTTTATATTAGCAGTATAATCAGTGTTAATATTTACGACCTCGTCGTTTTAATTTACAGTCACAAGAACCAGATTAGGGCCCGAGTGACTGCTGAGTTATTTCTGTTTAATAACACGATGTGTGTGACGCTGTTATAGTAAACAATCGACAGAAGGTAGTGTGATCGAGTGAAGTTACTGTTATTAATTTCCTATATTATTATTCCTATCGTCGCTGTCGGGCGGAAACCTCGCACGTCCAAATTTGTTCAAATTTGTTTCATATTTTTTCACATATCGATGCTATTGGTCAGTCCCCACGTGGGTCTGTTATTTTTACAAGTTATTAACCAATCTAAAGTCTTGAAAATAGCTTGAGCGCAAATCTCATAACTCCATTGGACACTTCAACTGTCCACCTCTTCCTCACTCCGTGGGAGAGCTTCGCGGCATATTTCTCCTCAAGAAGAGTCGCAACGAATCAACACGTCTTCTGAGGTAAATGTCTTCAAAACACTGGGCTCAAAGAAAAAAAAATCTTGACCCCCGCTAGTTCTGGTGCTCGTCTGAGGACAGGAATTTAGCGCAAGACAATCCACTGCAACGCGGACTAAACCCTGTGTACTGCAGATAAGGTACGGCGTTTTTTTAATTTCCTGAAAAATAACGGTTTTGGAGATACGAGGATTCCACCCGACAGCGACGATATGTTATTAATTTCCTTATATACAATTTACCACGGATTTAAAATGTTTGATCTATTAAAGAACAACTATCTGTTTATTATTACGTTTAAGGAATCGAGTTAGTGCCTGCTCTCGCTTTCGTTATAGCAGCGACAAAAAGCGGCTCTAAATAAAATTCCAGCTTTACCCCTGACTGTTAAAAGGCAAGAGTTTTTAGAAAACAAAATCAACAGCACTTATTTGTCCTCACCTGATTGGCTAAGTATTTTCATAAAGCTGAGTTTTTAATGCCCTCTTGCCTAATGCTAAGTAACAGCATCGTATTAATTAATGTTATTCTGCTAAAATAAAATCTTTATGAATAAATAAATAATCTTTATCATTTTTAGGACAGTGATATTGGCAGGTAATAATTAAAGGCTACAATACCATATTATTGTTCTGGACCTGAAATACATTGTATACAGATCTAAATATAATAGTTTTTTATACATTAAATCGCTGATGATCATCTAACATCTAAGAGGCTCAGCTACAACTCAGAGACTCTGATGAGTGATCAAACGACTTGAAGGTTAAAATGAGACCTCTTAGTTTTAACCCTTTAGCTGTAGAAGTGCTTACCTTGGTTCTTCCTCCAGACGGCGTTAGATCCTGGTGGAGTGAGTGGTAAGGGGGTAACCATGCCAACCGGGCCGACTCTGGGAGAGCGCTGTGGCTCGGGATCAGGTGCAGGAGAAAGGCTGGGGGGAAACGGGCTGTAGGGTGCATCCGGCTGATTCTGGAGCTTCATGGGCTCAAAAGCAGCAACAGAGTCTGCCGGAGGAGCCGAGGTCGGTTGTGAACCTTGAGGAGGTGGCGAGGGCTCAGACTCCATCTGCTGAGAATCACCCACAGAAGGAAAAGAACCTGGAGGATCGGAATCAGCACCAGAAGCCAGATCAGGTGTCGGACCTCCCTCCATTCTCGCCGCTTTGCTTTTGGCGACCTTGGCGCACGTCTGAAGGTGCTTGAGAAGAGTGCGGTAGGAGCGGAGCTTGGCTCTGCAACTCTCGCATCTGTAAGTTAAGAGTTAAACGTTTCAGCATCTGCGACTTGATGTATTAAATAGGAATATAAAAAAGACAAAAGACGCACAGGAAGAAATAATTCGGCTTGTGATGATGTCTCATGTGATCCATCAGCTGCTGCATGCTGGCGAAAGATCCGTCACATCCTATCGTCGAGCACAGGAATGACTTGCCTAGAAGAGAAGAAAAAGGTTCTGAGATTCTGGCAGTATGAGTACATTTGATCTATAAGTAAATTAACTTCAACTTTTATATGAGTTGTTCGAACAGTGTTTTTATGCATGACAGTATATTATTTTACGCTGAATACATTACATTGTCCCACATTACATTCACCCGTCCAACAGACTGCTCTCTCTGCTTCCCTCAGGAAGACGTCTCCGCACTATACACACTGCATTTATACACACTGCACTATACATACACACTGCATTTATACACACTGCATTTATACACACTGCACTATACATACACACATATGGACTTACTAAACTCACTTGGGCTTAAACAAAACGTCACTAGAGCAACTCACCGTTGTAATCATACGCTAGATTTAATAATATCACACAGAGTAGATGTCACTGATATAGATATCATTCCTCAAAGTGATGATATCACAGACCATTATCTCATAATGTACACACTACCTGTAGAACAGGCTAACTGCGTTTCACCACGTTATCGTCTCGGTAGAACTATTATTCCGACCACTAAAGACATATTCACAAATAACCTGCCTGATCTGTCTGGACTTCTTACTGCACCCTTAAACACAGACGACCTAGATGAAATTACTAACAGCATAGGCGCTATATTCACTAGCACACTAGACACTGTTGCCCCAATCAGATTACAGAAGGTTAGAGATAAAACGCTTGCACCATGGTATAATAGTCATACTCACACCCTCAAGAGAGAGACCCGTAACCTCGAGCGAAAGTGGAGAAAAACTAAATTAGAGGTTTTTAGAATTGCATATAAGGAAAGTATGTCCAGCTATAGACAGGCTCTAAAAGCAGCCAGGGCTGAGCACCTGAGCAAACTCATAGAAAATAACCAGAACAATCCCAGGTTTTTATTTAGCACAGTGGCTAGATTAACAAAAAACCAAAAATCTGAACACACAATTCCATCACAGTTCAGTAGTGACGATTTTATGAGATTCTTCACTGATAAAATCGAAAGTATCAGGAATAAAATAGGTGACGCTCAACACATAAGAGCAACTAGCATCCCGGTCTCACCTAAGGTTTTAAACACACAACTACATTGCTTTACAAGTACAGATCAGGAAGAGTTAGTTAAACTTATTACTACAGCTAAATCAACAACTTGTTCACTAGACCCCATTCCAACTAAACTACTGAAAGAAGTGTTACATAAAGCCGGTGAGCCTCTTCTTAATATTATTAACTCCTCGTTATCTTTAGGTCACGTCCCTAAATCCTTCAAATTGGCAGTTATTAGGCCACTCATTAAGAAACCTAATTTAGATCCTAATGGACTTTCAAATTACAGACCGATTTCACACCTTCCGTTTATGTCTAAAATACTAGAAAAGGTTGTGTCTGTTCAACTGAGCTCCTTCTTACAGGAGAACAATATCTTTGAAGAGTTTCAGTCAGGTTTCAGGCCCCATCATAGCACAGAAACTGCACTTGTTAAAGTTACAAACGACTTGTTCTTAGCTTCGGACAAAGACTGTATGTCACTATTAGTTCTACTTGACCTTAGTGCTGCATTCGACACTATAGATCACAACATTCTCCTAGATCGCTTACAAAATTACACAGGTATTCATGGACAGGCTTTAAGTTGGTTTAGATCCTACCTGTCTGATCGATACCATTTTGTAGAATTAAATGGTGAATCCTCCAGTTTATTACCAGTTAATTATGGGGTCCCTCAAGGATCAGTTCTAGGACCTCTGCTCTTCTCGATATACATGCTTCCATTAGGGAACATTATTAGAAGACATGGGATTAGCTTCCATTGCTATGCTGACGACACACAGTTATACATCTCCTCAAAACCAGATAAAATAACTAAATTGTCGAAATTAACTCAATGCCTTAGAGAGATAAAAGACTGGATGAGCTGTAACTTTCTGTTGTTAAACTCTGATAAGACAGAAACACTACTTATAGGCCCAAAAACTAGTACACAGAAACTCTCACAACTTAATTTCCAATTAGAGGGATGTACTGTTACTAGTAGCTCGACAGTGAAAGACCTGGGTGTTATATTAGACAGTAACTTGTCTTTTGAAAATCACGTCGCCCAAACCACAAAAACAGCCTTCTTCCACCTCAGAAATATTGCCAAGCTGAGAAACATCCTGTCTGTATCTGATGCTGAGAAGCTAGTTCATGCTTTCATGACCTCTAGACTGGACTACTGTAATGCATTACTAGGTGGTTGTCCTGCATCTTTAATAAATAGGCTACAGTTAGTCCAAAATGCAGCTGCCAGAGTTCTCACTAGGACAAGAAAGTATGACCATATAACCCCAATTTTATCATCTCTACACTGGCTACCTGTTAAGTTCAGAATTGATTACAAACTGCTGCTACTTACGTACAAGGCTCTTAATGGTTCAGCTCCCATGTATCTAACTAATCTTCTAACACGTTACAATCCTTCACGCTCTCTGAGATCACAAAACTCAGGACTCCTGGTAGTCCCCAGAATATCTAAGTCTACTAAAGGCGGAAGAGCGTTCTCTTATTTAGCTCCCAAACTTTGGAATAGTCTTCCTGATAGTGTTCGGGGCTCAGACACACTTTCACAGTTTAAATGTAGATTGAAAACTCATCTCTTTAGTCAGGCGTACACATAATACATCCCATAAATATTGTGCACTATCACACTAGACTTGCACATTCTTATGAACAGCAGATATGTTAATCCCTATGCACTGCTCTTCTCTTCTCCTTTTCTACCCATGCTGAGACACCCATGCTATGATCGTCTTCCGTGCGTTGAAATTTCTGGACCTCCACTGAGACAAGGCTGACTCTGTGAGAACCCTGAGACATCTACAGATCTACCGGCTCCAGTTGGACTCTGTGATACTTGTATATTTGTAACCACACCATCTAGTGTCACCCATATGAGGATGAGGTTCCCCTTGAGTCTGGTTCCTCTCAAGGTTTCTTCCTTTACCAATCTAAGGGAGTTTTTCCTTGCCACTGTTGCCTGAGCCCTCAGACTTGCTCATTGGGGACAAATACACATACACACATACATACATACATACACACTGTGAACTGTATATATCTTGAATTTTTATTATATTAATTCTTTATACTTCTCCTTATGTTTATCTTTTGTTTTATGTTTATGTTCTGTAAAGCTGCTTTGTGACAATGTCCATTGTAAAACGCGCTATACAAATAAACTTGAATTGAAACTTGAATTGAACTGCATTTATACATACTGCACTATACATACACACTGCATTTATACACACTGCACTATACATACACACTGCATTTATACATACTGCACTATACATACACACTGCATTTATACATACTGCACTATACATACACACTGCATTTATACATACTGCACTATACATACACACTGCATTTATACATACTGCATTTATACATACACACTGCATTTATACATACTGCACTATACATACACACTGCACTATACATACACACTGCATTTAATACAATAATCTATCTGTTACCACTGGATACCATCTGATGCACATCCATGATATTTCTGTATCCGTACAATCTGTTACACCTTATCATATGGGGTATGTCATGGACTAATGGTTAGAGAGTTTGACTCCTAACCCTATGGCCCAATACCACGACTGATTTAATCTACATTTACAATTGGGGAAGTCGTGGCCTAGGTTTAGAGAGTTTGACACCTAACCCTAAGGTTGTGGGTTCGAGTCTCTGGCCAGCCACAACTGAGGTGCCCTTGAGCAAGGCACCGAACCCCCCCAACTGCTCCCGGGCGCCGCAGCATAAATGGCTGCCCACTGCTCCGGGTGTGTGCTCACAGTGTGTGTGTTCACTGCTGTGTGTGTGCACTTTGGATGGGTTAAACGCAGAGAACGAACTCTGAGTATGGGTCACCGTACTTAGCTGTATGTCACGTCTCTTTGATATTTTATATAATATAATATAATATAAATATATATATATATATATATATATATATATATATATATATATATATATATATATATACACACACACACACATATTGCATATAATGTGTAGTACCTCTGTATGTCTAAGGGGCTTTTTACACCTGGTGACTTCATGCGTTTTCTGTGATCAGATAGCTATCCGATGGTAAAAAGACCAGGTCTAAATGCCCTCTGAAACGTTTTCGAAACGGATATAAATCCGATGATACAAACCCCTTCAGGAGGTGGTCTGGGATGCGTTTCAGATGAAACTGGACAGGTGTAAATGAATGTGGTTGTTCAAGCCACATACATCAGCGCTATACTCCTCCCAAACGGAAGTACGTCACTCGCAGGTGACTCACGAGTCGTGCATCGTGCCAGAAACAAATATGTTTTCCCATCAGCGCTGGCTCTGATCTTTCACCCAGGCGTCTCGTCTGGTCTTAAAATGCACTGCTGCCGCCAGCGAAAATGCAGCAACCAGTAAATGCTGTTTTTTGTAGCAACCGCATACACCAAAGCGTGTTACATGTCAATTACCCCAGAAATGAGGTAAAATATATTAGCATTTTGGGCGGGAGCAGAAAGATCGGATTGATATCCGATTCGCCAAGACGCATTTATGCGGCCTAATGTAAATGGAACAGTTTTAACAAATCAGATAGCTATTGGATCAGAGAAAACACATGAAGTGACCTGGTGTAAAAAGGCCCTAATAGTACACTGTGTGTACTGACTACATGTATGAGCATATTGCACATTTTCACCTGTTAATTTCACTATCCGTATGTTAATTGTTTCTGCAATTTCTGGAGTTCGCTCCTAAGAATTTCACTCACCAAGGCACACGTGCTGTGGTGATGTGACAATAATAAAAGTGACTTGACTTTGTCTCCTACATACCAGGCAGGGACTGTGCAGGAGTCTTATGATGATCCTTCAGGTGGTTGTTCAGAGCGTCTGGGTGATTGTAGGTCCGATTACAGTTATAAAACGAACAGGATAAATGGCAACCTGAACAAAACAATCAACACAATTAACACAATCAACACAATCAACACAATTAACACAATTAACACTGTGTATTCAAAACAGTGGTCAGTTTCTATTGGGTTAGTTAATACAAACCTTCCATGGTGGTCCAGAGGTCTTGTGATGGATGAGATACAGAATTGGACCTGCAGACATTTTAATATTTAACTTTATACACACTTACATTAGCTTTCTGTCATGTTTATGTTTATTAACTAGCTGCTAAGACAAACATTAGCTAACAAGCTAACAAGCTAATACATAAACAAAGCAACTTGCTACACATACAACGCGCCAGTTATTATTAGTTATTAAAATATCTGTCACAACAATGACAAACATCTTGTCCATCTACTACTGAATATTTATTTGTTAATAAATCAACACCAACCTTCACAGACTGCAGATTATTTTGCCTGTCGTTAAGATGTACGTGCACTGCGACACCTACAAGAATGGCTGCAGTACGTCAGACGCAGCGTGTCGATTCGACCAATAGAAAAGCACGCTTCAATGCGAAACCCGGAAGTAAAGGATGAATGGAGTCTGGACAGTACATACTAACTTAAGCACTGTATTTTATTATTGGTTGAGTCTTAGCATTTAATATGTAAAAGGTTCAATAAAACAGTTGCTGCTGATTATATATATATATATATATATATATATATATATATATATATATAGTATCGTTAAAAGGTTTGTGTTAAGCACTGAGTTTAATTGAAGCATTTAACCAGAAACACGTAATAATAAATAATAATAATAATAGTAAATTAATTATTGTTATTAATAATAGTGATAAAAGTAATAATAATAATAATTATTAAAATAATAAAACTTGATAATTTTTTGATAAACTTGATATTTGATAATTATTATTAATAGTAATTAAATACTAATAATTAATAATAAGTCATTATTATTAATTATTATTATTATTAGTTGTTATTAATAACAACAAATAACAATAATAATAAAAAATGATAAAACACTGACGATGAAACTATAATGCAACTATACTTACTTGCTTGTTTTTATTATGTTACATATAACAATGAATTACAGATCATTAGAGTATTACATATACACAGACTGCTATGTATATAAAATATCAGGACGTGTGGAACGAAATCTTGAGTTAAGAGAAAAATAACATCACACCGTTTAACATTTTATTAAATGTTCATTATTATCTCCACAAACTAAGCTTTATGCACCACACTAGCTAACAGATTACTATTTTTATGCACAAAGCTGTGCAGTTCCAGCAGACCTGTACAATAATCTCAGTAAGAATACTGTAACGGCCCGTGAGGTGAATACGTCATTCGTGTTGGATTACAGCGATAAGAAAGCTATGTTCAGCCAGCATGAAAACAGTTTCATGATGTACACAGCGCTCGTGTGCACGTTAGACAGCTATGCACTTGGAAGTTTGGATTTATCCTTTGAGTCTTTCCGCTCTGCGGCCCTTTCTGTCCTGCCATTATACTCTGTTTGTTGAGACCTTAGTCTGTTGAGACATTATAGACGCATTCTGTCTTCTGCCACAATTCAAACTGCTCTTCTTTTAAATCCTCATCCCTTATCTCTGTATTATTTGTCACTTTAAATCCATCCTTCCGTTTCTTGCTGCCGACAGGTGGCTCGCAGCTTATGTAATGGAATCGATATTTCTGCTCCCGGAGTCTTCTCCGAACAGTGGATTGTGAAACGTTCACTCCCGCCCTCATGAGGTTGTTGGTGATGCTACTGACTGTTGTTTGTGGGTTTTTCTTCACAGCTCTGACAATGTTTCGGTCATCAACTGCTGAAGTTTTCCTTGGTCGACCTGTTCGGTGTCTGGTTGTTAGTAGGCCGGTGGTTTCATACTTTTTCAGGACGTTCCAGACTGTTGTATTGGCTATGCCTAATTCCTGTGAAATGGCTCTGATTGTTTTTCCCTTTTCTTTCAGCTTCAAAATGTCTTTCTTTTCTTTCATAGTCAGCTCCCTGGTCTTCATGTTGGTTTATAGTTTTTAAACAACAAACTCAGTCACCACAGGTGAAATCCAGGACTGAAACAAAGAAGACATTCAGAGCTATTAACTGTTTAAACACTTGGCAGATTGTGTCCCAAAAGTTTTTGATCACCAGAACAGAAGTTGCCGCATGATTATCACATTTAGATGTACAGTAAATATCTGATCGTTTAGAACAGATTAATCAGAGACGGAAAAGTCAGTAATCTATTCAGGGCTGTCAAGTGTCACGCATTGAGAGTAACAGTCACTCATTTGGGTCTTTTGTCACGCTCTCCCGCCACACATCGTATTTCTCACGCAGAAAAACTTTTTGACTATTTATCAAATATTTAATATGCCGCAGCGCCCAATATGTATCTGTCCGCACCCCTTAGTTGAGCCTGACACTTAGCCAATCAAAAAAAGAAGAAGCTACGCAATAGCCAATTAGAAAATACCACTAACTGGGTAAGATTTAACAACAACCAATGAAAAAAAAAACATTCATTAGCGAGGGTATTTTCGATGGTCGGTTTGAACAAAACTGACCATCGGGGGTTGGAGATGTCACGCATGCCTGTCTTCAAAACTTCAGAGCCCTGTCTGAGATGTTGATGGCAGGATATGTACGATGCTTCAGAAGCTGATCTGTTTTCATAGAGATGAGAATGACTAAATCGCAGATAAGTCACTTTCATTAATTAGAGATGAAGCAAGGGTTAAATCCCACTGCCTCATTATCTTCAGCTGAACTTACTGCATTGTGGGAAATACATTTCTGTCCTACATACCAGGCTGGAACTCTGCAGGAGTCTTATGGTGATCTCTCAGGTGGTTGTTTAGAGAGTATGGGTGATTGTAGGTCTGCTAACAATCAGAAAACAGGATTAACAGCAGCCTAAACAAGACAAATCAACAGGACAAATACTGTATTAAAGCACAGATTTAGGTAAAATGATCCAAGATGGCGGCAGCATACATTTTTAAGGACCTGCTGCTAAGAAACTGTGTTTATTCTAATGTTACTGCACGAAATATTGTTTGAACATTCAGTATTCACATACAGTGTTTACACTGGTCAGTCGGCGCTGTTTCTGTTTACTGTTTATTGTCTTTTGTGTATTGTATTTTTTGTACTTTTTGTATTGTCTTGTAACTTTTTGTCTGCACTGTCTGTTGCTGTTACATACAAATACACATACACACTGTGAACTATATATATATATCAATATATATTGAATTTTTATTATATTAATTCTTTATATTACTCCTTATGTTTACCTTCTGTTCTATGTTTATGTTCTGTAAAGCTGCTTTGAGAAAATGTCCATTGTAAAAAGCGCTATACAAATAAACTTTAATTGAATTGCCCCGCACTGTCGGGTGTCCCGCACTGTCGGGTGTCCCGCACTGTCGGGTGTCCCGCACTGTCGGGTGTCCCGCACTGTCGGGTGTCCCGCACTGTCGGGTGTCCCGCACTGTCGGGTGTCCCGCACTGTCGGGTGTCCCGCACTGTCGGGTGTCCCGCACTGTCGGGTGTCCCGCACTGTCGGGTGTCCCGCACTGTTTGCACCAGGTTGCACAGTTGCACTTTATGTGGCTAAGACTTCTTAAGTCCTTTGCCCTGTCTGTGTTTTATGTAGCATCATGGTCCTTAAGAAACGTCTCATTTCATTGTGTACTGCAACAGCTATATAGGGTTGAAATGACAATAAAAGCCTCTTGACTTGACTTGAATTAAATGGTACACACTTACCTTCAGGAGTGCAATGAAGGATTGAACCTGCAGGGAAAAGAACACATTTTAACTATTTAAAAGTACACAAGAAAAAAACACAATTCTAGTTACTAACTGTTCAACTCCCTAACTGCTAAGTGCTAACTGCTAAGTAAACAAAGTAATCAGCTAGCATGCATCACGTTAACAATTCATCACACATAACTCCTCTTAATAAATAAGTCTTCCTGCTTGTTACAGCATCATAAACCTTCGCAAAGTGGACATTGTTTTGTTTTTCACAGCTTTTTCGAGATGTTAAGTACCTGTACGTGCAACACGCCGTAAACAAAAATGGCTGCGCTTATACGTCAGAGGCAGATAATAGATTCGATAGACCAATAGAAAAACGCGCTTGGATCGACGTCATGAAAGGCGGAAGTAAACTTCCAAGCGTGAATCATAGATATATACGCTAGATGTCGCCTTGGCTACGGCAGTACATTGGAACGAATGCGTCAATAGAGCCGCCATCTTGGAAAGGGGACCCACTGCTCTTTAATGCATTAGCGTCAATGTAGTCAAAGAAATAAAATCACCATAAATGATCACCAAAATCATGAATGCGATTTTCTAGGGTTTTTTTTATTAGTTCCAAAGGTCAGACATGTATTTATCATTAAGTCAAGAGGAGTCCCCCCCAAAAAACAAACAAACAAACAAACAAACAAAAAACAACATAATGGGGGAGTTGTTGTGTTTGGTAAGGATCACTGACCGCAATTTAATCACTGACCAAACACAAAGTATTTGTTTAATCTCCATTTATTAATGTGTGTGTGTGTGTGTGTGTGTGAGATTCAAAACACTGATGCTGGCCTACAAAGCCAAAAATGGACCAGCTCCCTCTTACCTCAAAGCCCTCATAACTCCTCGCTCTGCACCCCGCACCCTCCGATCTACCAGCACTGCTCGACTGGTTCCACTATCTCTCAGGGTAAGAGGCAAGTATACTACAAGACTCTTCTCTGTACTGGCACCAAGGTGGTGGAACGAACTTCCCCTAGAGGTCCGGACAGCTGAGTCACTGGCTATTTTCAAGCGGTGGTTGAAGACCTACTTATTGAGGAAACACTTCAACTAGCACTTCTTCATTATCTTTCGCACTTTAAAAAAAAAAAAAAAAACACCTTTGACACTTTCATTGTAACTTTGAACAAATGTTTTAAACTCATGGTATCTTAAGTATGTAACCTAGTGAGCCAGCATTAATGTATTCAATGTTAGAGATTTAAGCACTTATGTACGTCGCTCTGGATAAGGGCGTCTGCCAAATGCTGTAAATGTAAATGTAAATGAGAGAGAGGGAGAGAGAGAAACAGAGAGAGAGAGAGAGAGAGAGAGAGAGAGAGAGAGAGAGAGAGAGATATTATGACTGGTGGTGTTTATTGTAAGTGTTTGTTGCCTTTTTGGACTCCTTTATCATTTGTAATGTTGCTCCCATATAAAACAGTTCGGCTCAAGCCCAGACATTTTTAGGGTCATGATTGAGGACAATGTCCCGTCCAGAGACAAGCTGTTTCGTGCTGAGGTTTTGTTCAAACCGACCATCGAAAATACCTTCTTTAATGAATATGGTTTATTTTTTCATTGGTTGTTGCGTTAAATCTTACTCATATAGTGCTATTTTCTGATTGGCTATTGTGTAGCCTCTTTTTTTTGATTGGCTGATAAGTGTCAGGCTCGACTAAGAGCTCCAGGGGAGACGCGCTTGATTCCTGCCCGGTTCCATAGAGACAGCAGTGCGGACTGATACATTTTGGGCGCTGCGCCATATTAAATATATGATAAATAGTCAAAAGGTTTTTCTGCGTGAGAAATACGATGTGTGGCGGGAGAGCGTGAGAAAAGACTGACATGCGTGACTGTCACTCTCAATGCGTGACACTTGACAGACCTGTAATGCATAGTGCTAGTAGGTGTAAGTTTATTACTTACATTATTCCACTTGAGAAAACTTCACATGAACAATCACTACTTACCTTATAGCCTACTGCATGCAACACTGCTACAATGGTGTGACAGATTCAGATTAGTTTATTTAATGCCATGTCAGCAATCAAAGCTATTTTCATGGCAAAAATTCAATTACAAAAACACAAATATCATATAAATACAATAAAAACAAAACAAATATAAACAGCAAGTCATATTATACATTTATTTTTTAGTTAACATACGATAAAAAAAAATCCAAAACCTTTTCAGGCATAATGTCATTAAATATGTCCTTAAGTGAAGTAACTTCATAAAAGAGCATTCTGCTTGTGTTAAGTCCAATCAAAATCAAATAAAATATTATTTGTCACATACACATACATACGGCATACTACATGCAGTGAAATGCTTTTTGCATCTGTCCGGTATATAAGCATAAAAAAAAGGAACACAATTTAGGATAAAAAAAAATAAACTAAAACTAAAAGGAGATAAATAAAAAACTATAATATATATTATACATTGTAGTTATAATAGATAATATATTATAATATATGAACTATATAAACAAAAACTATATAAAATATGAAAATATAAGTGGAAAAATAATGTATATACATATACATATACATAAATGTTTATGGTTTTTAAAGATTGTCCTTAAAGTGTCCAGGTGCAGTATGGTGTGTAAAGAGTGTATATAGTGTATAAAGTGGCATTGTGCTGTGCAAGACCAAAGGTAAAGTGACAGTGACAGTCCAGAGTTAAAGTGTCGGTGCAAAAAAGGTGTGCATAAAAACAGTGTAGATGGAGAGAGACGTCCAGTACTAGATCCTGGGTGTTTACTGATTTAGACGCCGAATAGCCTGCGGGAAAAGAGAAAAAAGTCCATTGTTGGGATGGCTGAGATCCAGAACAATCTAATAAAATATGTTTGACAGATAAGGGAATCTTACAAAACATACATAAAGTTGGGTCTTTTCACCTTTAAGCAAAAAAGCATGAGTCAATTTTTAACTTCCTTATTAAGAGCTTCGGAATCTACAAACATTGTCGGTTTTCCTAACTGTCAAAAACTAATGAGTAACTAACATGGATTAGCTGTGGTCGTTAACCAAGGACAGAAACAAACCAATGTAACCAGAAATATAATTTCCTAACATTCAATATCATAAAACACATTCTCACTTGTGAAATATAATCCCTTGCTGTCTGCTTTTTAGATTTCGTTCATTTGAACATCCTAACGCAGCACAAATGTCCGGCATCGTCCATGAATTTGAAGTACAAGACCCCTGTACAAAGATGGCGGCAGTTTTGACACATTTTTAGAACCCCAAGGCGACATGTGTAGATATTATAAGTCTAGACCAGCAACGTTTTGGTGCTACTTAAGAACCACTTCTCCTGGTTCAGAGCCGGTGCTTTGGCGGTCGAAAAAGAAAGAACTGGTTCTAAATTAGGCTCCGAACCAGCACTCAAACTGCCTCGGTGGAAAAGGGGAGGATCAGAAGAAATGGACAGCATGTGAGTTGAATATGAGTGTCACAGCAAAGGGTCTGAATACTTATGACCATGTGATATTTCAGTTTTTCTTTTTTAATAAATTTGCAAAATTTTCTACGTCTGTTTTTTTCTGTCAAGATGGGGTGCTGAGTGTACTGTACATTAATGAGAAATAAAATGAACTTTTTTGATTTTAGCAAATGGCTGCAATGAAACAAAGAGTAAAAAATGTAATACTTTCCGTACCCACTGTAAATACAACATTGTACAGCATAGGAAAACATCCCACTGGATTATGCACTGATTGTAATGTACAAGAGACAGTAAAGCATATCGTCGCTGTCAGGCGGAATCCTCATATCTCCAAAACCAAGAAAAAACGCCGTACCATATCTGCAGTGCACAGGGTTTAGTCCACGTTGCAGTGGATTGTCTTGCGCTAAATTCCTGTCTTCAGACGAGCACCAGAACTAGCGGGGGTCAAGATGTTTTTTCTTTGAGCCCAGTGTTTTGAAGACATTTACCTCAGAAGACGTGTTGATTCGTTGCGACTCTTCTTGAGGAGAAATATGCCGCGAATCTCTCCGGCGGAGTGAGGAAGAGGTGGACAGTTGAAGTGTCCAATGGAGTTATGAGATTTGCGCTCAAGCTATTTTCAAGACTTTAGATTGGTTAATAACTTGTAAAAATAACAGACCCATGTGGGGACTGACCAATAGCATCGATATGTGAAAAAATATGAAATTGATAATATTTGGACATACGAGGTTTCCGCCCGACAGCGACGGTATACTGTTAGACTGTAAAAATTACGTAGAAGATAGGGCAGAATTAAAGGCACACATGGATGAACAAAGCATGACACTTGAGCATTTATTAGGAAAAGCATCTAGAAGAATACACAATTTATTCATTTTATTTTTGAAAAATACTGGGAGAAGCAGTGGCGCCCCCAGAAACCTTTAATGGGGTGGCCAGAGGAGGCCACAGCAAATCTTGGGGTGGCACCAAAAAAAAGTGATTTTTCACTTCATGAACTATTGTGAATTTTCATTATGCATTCAAATTCATATTCATACTGGAGTGGCCACAGGGGTGGCCAGAGTTTATACAGGGGTATCACCCCTTGGGGGCGCCCCTGGGGTTAAGTGAAAGAATTTAATGGTGTTTTTTCATTCATTCATTCATTCATTCATTCATTCATTCATTCATCTTCTACCGCTTATCCGAACTGGTGTTTTTTCCCTCCTCTTAATTTGATGTCATTCTAATGCCCACACTCCAGTCTAGTAGGTGGCGATAATGCACCATTTAGATGAGTTGTCAAACGCCATTAAACTGGAAAGAAAGAAATAAGAGGAAGAAGGAGAACTATGGAGCGACATCTGGAGTTAGTTTATAACACGACACTCTGACGTTAGTAGCTGTTGCATTATACTGCTCTCGTGTTCACTGTAACTTCCAGGAACTGTAAGTTTTCTGCATCCCCCAGTCTATTATTCTCATGTGTTTATTATTGTTTACTTCAGACTTTATACCGGTGTGATAGTAGAGCTGGTGTTTAAAGTTAAATGGTATAGATTACTAGTAATAATGACAGTATTTCAACATGGAGATTTTGTGGGATTTGTTTATTCTGGGTATATTTTTAAATGCTTCCGGATTGTGACGCAATCAAGCTGCTGTCAAAGGGGCTGTGTGCGTGTGCGTGCGTGCGTGTGTCTGTGTGTCTGTGTGTCAGCGTGTGTCTGTGTGTCAGCGTGTGTCTGTGTGTCTGTGTCTGTGTGTCTGTGTCTGTGTGTGTGTGTCTGTGTGTCAGCGTGTGTCTGTGTGTCAGCGTGTGTCTGTGTGTGTGTCTGTGTGTGTGTGTGTGTGTGTGTCTGTGTGTGTGTCTGTGTGTGTGTGTCTGTGTGTGTGTCTGTGTGTGTGTCAGCGTGTGTCTGTGTGTGTGTGTGTGTCTGTGTGTGTGTCTGTGTGTGTGTCTGAGTGTGTGTGTCTGAGTGTGTGTGTCTGAGTGTGTGTGTCAGTGTGTGTGTCAGTGTGTGTGTCAGTGTGTGTGTCTGTGTGTGTGTCTGAGTGTGTGTCTGAGTGTGTGTCTGAGTGTGTGTGTCTGTGTGTGTCAGTGTGTGTGTACACTAACTGCTACATATTTGCCAACAATGCATAGTTTTTAATATAAAACACATAGTCATGAGTTCTCTGTTTGTTTAATATGACATAAACCTCATAATGCACGACTGCCAGAGCGCTTTCTTCAGTCTAGCCCTTAGTTACGAGCTGAGCCTTGTCAGTGTGATTGAATCTGCGTTATCACAGTGTGTGTGTCAGTTTGTGTGTGTGTCAGTTTGTGTGTGTGTCAGTTTGTTTTACAGACTTTCCTAAATCCTGTCTGGAGATTTCTGCTGTTAGACCCAAATCTATCTCCTGCTTCAGTCTTCAGTCTCTGCTGAATCATGAAGAACTGCTCCATTAGTCACTGCTGCTTATCTCTGGATCCTTAAGATTATTAAAATCACCGGCAGCTTGAGGTTCACGCCTTTGAGATTGCCAGATTTGTTGTGTGCGTATAAGCGTCTGAGCTTAAGAATCAAAGTCAGGTTTCTTGTTAAGTACAGCGGGTAAAATAAGTATTGATCACGTCAACATTTTTCTTAGGAAATATATTTCTAAAGGTGCTTTTGACAAGGTGAATTTTCACCAGATGTCGTCAACAGTGTCATAGAGAAAACAAATAAGTTCAGAAATTAAGTGACGTGTAATAAAACGGAATGACGGGAAAAGCGCTGAACACATGAAGAACGGGAGGTTAAAAAAAAAAAGCCAACACACCAGCTGAAATCTATGAGTAATTCTTCCCCTAGTCCAGGGATCGGAAACCCGCGGCTCCGGAGCCGCAAGTGGCTCTTTTATCCCTCTGCTGTGGCTCCCTGTAGATTTGTAAAAAATGTATTTTATTTTAGTTAGTTGTTTTTTTTTTTAAAAAAATGCAATTCTAAGATTATGATGCTTTTGTAACATTAAAATAAACCGTGTTTAATTTTTTTGTTGCTCAAAATATGCGTCATAAATATGCTGACTTGCCAAATCCTCCGGTGCAAAATTGAAAATTCCAATCAATTCAGATCAAGCTTTTCAACCCCAGGTAGGCAAACATGGATAAATGCAAGAAAAGAAAAGTTTAAGAAGAAAACAGAACATTTAATGAGATCTGGACAGATTCAAAATATTTTGTTTGCTTGCAGAAATAAAATTTTGTTTACTCGGTAGCAGTTCATTGATTTCATAAATGAACACACTACAGTTTTTTCTGTACTTTCCATAAAGGTAAAAAACGACATATGCAGTGTTCTCTTCATTTTAGATGTCAAATGGGTTTTGTGGCTCCCTGTGTTTTTTTCTCTGTGGGAAACGGGTCCAAATGGCTCTTTGTGTGTTTAAGGTTGCCGAACCCTGCTCTAGTCGGTGGAAGTGGTTACCGACATCTGGTAAAATCTTCATGTCAAGAGCACTATTAGACATATATTTACTGAGAAAAATGTTGAAGTGTTCAATACTTATTTGACTCTCAAATGTCCAGACATAAAATAACGACACTATGTATAATTTACAGACAATGCTATACAGAAAAATTTAATAAAGACAACAAAATATGGTGGAGTATAGAGTACTATATAGAGTACGGGACAGGCTAGCAATATATATATATATATATATATATATATATATATATATGTGTGTATATGTATATGTATGTGTGTGTATATAAAGTATGATGGTGTGTAGTGTACATTACATATGCTGACTGTCAATACAGTACAGAATGTGTCTGAAGAGCAAGCAGCAATAGTGTGTAACATACGGGGATGAAGTGATGAAAAAATATGGGGTAGAAAATGAGGACCGAGTTTGTAAGTTGTATTCAGACCTTAGACATAACTCCAGACTTATTCAGAAGGGTGGAGCATGAATTCAGAAGGGTGTGTCTCAGCCGCAGGCGTTTTATAGCTTTAGCTTTAGCTTATCTCATGATCTGATTTCATTACAGACAAAATACTGAATAAACTTCTGAATAAAGTTCTCAGTCAGATTATCACAGTGCGTGGGAAGAGCTATTTTTTTAAACCAGCAATAACATAAAAAAGCTTTATGTTTATAATCTGAATGTAAATGTATTCGTTTTCTCAGGAATTAAAGCGTCTGTTCCAGTTGAATGTGGATGAAAATGATATGAAATGTTTCAAGATGGTTTAATAGACGATATTGTTGCTTTAGACGACTTAATTTCTAGTCTTTGTCATGAACAAGACTCCTGATGCATGTATTTGTGCTGAATAAACCTTGCTGGAATGAAATGATTCTACTTGTTTTTAAAAATAAAGACAATCTAGCTGTTATTTGGGGTTACTGTAGAACAGAGGCTATTATAGCTACCAAAGACTATAGCTACCAAAGGAAATATTTCAGTGAAATCATCACAGACAAACTGTATGCACGTAACCCTTCCCTTTATTTACCATCTTATATTTGTAGACTTGATTTGTTTGTTTGTTTGTTTGTTTGTTTATTTATTTATTTTTTCACTTTAATACAAAACCATGGAAACTGAAACATCAGCAAACCCAGTTATCATTTACTGCATGGGATCAGATGCGGATTCTGAACAAAATTGTCTAACATTCAGATGTGAAATCGAAAACTGTTCAAATACTGTACGAGACAAACACAACAGATGGTACAACAAATAAAAGAAATGCTTTCCCGTGCTCCGGTTGTACAGGTTGACTGATTGCTTGGACAGTAGACCAGAAGAACCAGAGTTGTGCAACACTACAGTAAAACAAACGCCCAGGGATTAGTGGCTGTTTGTAAATGTTTGCCATGACGGAGAAGTCAATAGCTCATTTGTTACGCTTCTGTTGTGGTGATAGGTAAATCCTCAGGACTGACAGAGAGGCTCTGGTGGAGTCTTGAGCAAAATGTTTAACCCTTAATTGGGCCAGTGAATGAATATTCTTTCTCATTTTAATTTACAGTTTATTTTTTTAAACCGGTTTGTATTGTTTTTGGAGTTTTAACACTGAGGAACATTTCTCCTTATTTACATATAAACCAGGAAACTTTGTGGGGGCACAAACTTTTGCATTGAAGCATATTGCTCTTTCAGGTGAGCAAAGTCCAAAGGTCTTGGTCTCTCCCTCAGTGTGTTGTTGATACAGTATTGTATTGAATGACAGCACACACCTTGTCAAGTCAAACATACATACAGCCTGAACTTTGTTCTTTCTTTCTAATCTCCAGAAACTTGGAGGAAAAACGAGCTCCTTCAGAAATGAAGGAAGTCAGACTGCTTCAGTCGGACTTGAGCTCCAATATGGACTCCTACGACACCGGTCAGAGTCTGGAGAACCGGATCCTGACCCAGGCCTCGTCGTTCGTCGTCCAGCCTCCTTTGTGTGCGAACCTGACCTCGTCATGTCCAGCGCTCTGTCCATCCAGCCTGTCCTCCACATCCTCGTCCTCTCCTCTGCTGTCCACATCATCCAGCCTGCTGTCCTCGTCTCTGCTCAGCACCGTGAACACTCAGCTGAAGCCCAGCCTTCTCCCTGTCTCTTCTCTCTGCTCTTCTCAGCCTCTGAGCGCACTGATTCGAAGCACGGTGCCACCCACTGCTCAAGTAGACCATCAAAGTCTGAATGAGGAACACGATGATATAAAAATAGATGACCATGAATCATGCTCCACTGATGAACTCTCATCGTACAGTGAGGAGATAAACGAGGTGTGTGTTTTCCCCTAGTAGCTTTAAAAGGAACTTTCTGTGTGGGGATGGCTTGGGAGAAACACATGGGGGAAAAAACCTGGGAAAAGTTCTGTCTTAAGTACCGACTTGTTGCTACCAGAATGAATGAATAAATAAATCCCTCTGACCTAACTATAGATCACACTGAAACATAAACCAAAAGCTCCTTTTTTTTAGCAATAAATCTGTCCAGAGTAAAAATCAAATTGTTCAGCAGTAACGATAAATCTCTCAGTATCAATGCATTGTAACGATAAATCTCTCAGTATCAATGCATTGCTTTAGAGTATCATTAAGTCATTCTGGAGTAATAACCTGCTCTCTAGTGCTGTTAATTTACCCCAGAATGCTATTAGGTTGCTTTAGAGCAATGATGCCAATCAGAACAAAACCCCCCTCTCTCTCTAGGATACCACTGAGTCCCTCTGGAGCTTTGATGTAGCATTAAGTCTCACAATATCATTAAGTTGCTCTGGTGTAATGATCATTCAATACATTGTTCCAGAGCACCATGAAGTCTGGAATAATAAGTCTCTACTAAGTTGCTCTCTCTATGGAGTAATATTAAGGGTCGTATCAATAAGGAACTCAGAATCAGTGTTGGGCAATTGTAACGCAGTTACTTTTGACAGTAACTAATACTGTAACGCATTACTTTTTAAATAAAGTAACTCCGTTACCGTTACCGTTGCGGTTGTCCGTTACTTTTTTAATTGAATTCATTTAGGCTGAAGTGTAGCCTACAGCCTGACCTGTTTACAGCAGCGACGCATTGTAAGATGAATGGATGCCAACCTGTAAACACGAAGATGCCGCACTGTGGGCGTGTTTCCGTTTATTCATGTATGTGTGGCAGTAGTCAAGGCGAGAGCAAGACCAGTTTCTCTAAGTGGAAAAATGCTCATTATTTCTTTCAAAAAGTAACAAAAAAATTACTTTTAACAGTAACGTGTTAGTTTTTGGTGTAAGTAATCAACAAAGAAATTGAGTTACTTTTTGAATGAAGTAACTAGTAACTGTAACTAGTTACTATTTCTTAGTAACTAGCACAACACTTCAGAATTACCGATAAATCTCTCCAGAGAACCTTTAGAGCCCCTTTTCCACCAAAAAGAACCGGGTGCTGGTTCAGAGCTAGTGCTGGTGCTGGTTCAAAGTTGGTTCCACTGGTGAACCTTCTAAGAACCGGTTTGCCTTTCCACCGGTTAAGTCTAGACCAGCAACGTTTTGGTGCTACTTAAGAACCACTTTTCCTGGTTCAGAGCCGGTGCCTTGGCTGTCAAAAGAAAGAACTGGTTCTAAATTAGGCTCCGAACCAGCACTCAAACTGCCTCGGTGGAAAAGGGGCATAAGATGATCTGGAGAAATCATTATTCAATAAATTACTCCAGGTTAATATTTAGTCACTCTGGCAAGTAATTGATAAGTTATTCTGTAGTACATGTAAGTACAGTATGATGCCAGTCATTAGTACTAATACAAGTCGCTTTGGGATGATAAGTGGCCCAGTCAGACCAATAAGGACTCAGAAGAACCAATAAGTACCTTTAAAGTCACTCTAGAGCAGTGATGGTAGTCAGTAGTATCAATACATCACTTCAGTGCACCACTAAGTTCCTCTGTAGTATTTATGTAGCCTGTATATTTGCATCTAAAGCTCTCAGATCATGACGAACAGAAGGAGGTGAACTGTGAGGTCCCAGCTGAGATGCCTGTCCTGGATCTGAGGCTGACTGAGGAAGAGGAGAAGCAGATGCTTGACCTGGATGAAGGGTTTGGGGAGTTCGACTCGGGCTGGAACAAAGACGCTGAATTACTGAAAGAAAACAAGGTGGATTTTTTTTTTTTTTTTTTTGTAATTTCTGTTTGTTTTAAATTTCAGACGTTTAGAAAGTGACTAGGAAACGTTATTAGAAGATATTAAAAACTGCTTTTTTACGCTGTGTGTGTGTTTCCTACAATCAGTATAAGCTGCTGAATTTGGTGTGCTGCTCCCTGGTAAGTAAAGTCGTTTCTCCAGGCCAGTCGGACTGGGAGAACAATACGCCTATATGGAGCACAATAAAATCCCTGGCCACTGACATCACCCTCAGAGACCCTGAGTTCCTGCTGAAGGTACGCTGCAGGTGATTCGTGCTTCTCCATGATACGGTGTGTTGTATTATAGTGTGTAGAGTCTTCCCTTGTCATTTTTTTTGCACCAGGTGGCTGTTTACACCAGACAGGAACTGAACATCCGCATTACAGCGAACTTCCTGCTTGCCCTCGCCGCTCACCTGCCTGGGTCTAAACCTCACCTGAGGAGGTATTTCTGCTCTGCTGTACAGCTGCCATCTGACTGGCTGGAAGTGACAAGGATATACAGCATGGTATGGTTTAGTATCACAGTAAAGCGCAGTGGAGGATTGTGTAGTATATGCTGTAATGTGTAATTATAATGATGGTATAGTGTGTTATATTTAGTCATGTTTCTTTTCTTGTGGTTTGTTGTGCGTCAGTGTTTCAGCAGGTCGCTGCCATCGGGTCTGAAAAAAGGTCTGGTCGACAAATTCAAGCAGTTCAGCGAGTATCAGCTGGCCAAGTACAACACACGCAAACACCGTGGTAAACACAAGAAAAAACGCAAAGCGAAGGTAGACACACACACACACACACACACCCACACCCTGTTCTGATCACTGCTTTATATCAGTGCTGTGTCTCACTGACACCCTGTGTGTGTGTGTGTGTGTGTGTGTGTGTGTGTGTGTGTGTGTGTGTGTGTCTGTGTCTGTGTGTGTCTGTGTGTGTGCGCAGGAAGTGTCCCCTGAGCAATGGGAGAAATGGGCGAAGCTCGTTGGAGCAGAACCTCATGCTCTTCAGACACATGTGAGTGAGAGACAGATAACAGAACATCTGGCTTTTGTATATGACTTGGTTGTTAGATGGATATTTCTTTTTATAATTTTAAAATGAAATAAGTTTTTTAAAATGCACTAAATATATATTTTTGTCTTGTTAGATTTTTTAATGTGAAACAGTAAACAATATTACACAACAATAATATTTATATCTGGGTTGTGTGCGCGTGTCGGTGTGTGTGTGCGCGTGTCGGTGTGTGTGTGCGCGTGTCGGTGTGTGTGTGTGCGCGTGTCGGTGTGTGTGTGTGCGCGTGTCGGTGTGTGTGTGTGCGCGTGTCGGTGTGTGTGTGTGCGCGTGTCGGTGTGTGTGTGTGCGCGTGTCGGTGTGTGTGTGTGTGCGTGTCGGTGTGTGTGTGCGCGTGTCGGTATGTGCGCGTTTCGGTGTGTGCGCGCATGCGTGTGTCGGTGCGTGCGTGTGTCGGTGCCGGTGTGTGCTGCTGTGTGTCGGTGTGTGTTTCTGTGTGTGTGTGTCGGTGTGTGTTTCTGTGTGTGTCGGTGTGTGTGTGTGTGTGTCGGTGTGTGTTTCTGTGTGTGTGTCGGTGTGTGTTTCTGTGTGTGTGTGTCGGTGTGTGTTTCTGTGTGTCTGTCTGTGTGTGTGTCTATGTCTGTGTGTGTGTGTGTCTATGTCTGTGTGTGTGTGTCTATGTCTGTGTGTGTGTGTCTATATCTGTGTGTGTGTGTGTCTGTCTCTGTGTGTGTGTGTGTGTCTAGCTGAAGATGGAGCAGCACACAGCAGAAGATAAAAAACAAAACGAGTTTAACATGAAGAAGCTAATAAAACGACTCCATATCAAACAGCCGGCCGAGTTCGTCATGAGCATCCTGGGGAAAAAGTACGTACTGTAGTGTACTAGAATATCACAAGGGCCAAGAGTGATGACACCTAGAACAAAACAACACATTCTAAAAGGCACGAGAACTTCACAAACACACCATGGAATAAGAAACACCAACAGACACAATAAATTAAGAGCTGAACGTCTTTGAGAGAGAAATCAATCACAAGGGTGGAGACAGAAATCTGAACAATCTGAGCTTGTCACCATGGGAACTGTGATGTGGGGAAACATGACATCATCTATATAACTCACATTAATTACAATGAGATAATGAACACACAGAAACAGAATATTACTGTATTGTAGAGTAAAATATAAAAGGCTTCAGAGACACAAATGTGGAAGTTTAGTGTCCGTTCTGTCCAACTGTCAGAAGCTGAGCTCAGACATTATGCAATCACATGCATGAGGGCGGAGTCTGACAGGACTTAAGAATTAAACAGTATGAACCTTGTGATAAAGCCAAAGAAACGTTATGTAAATGAGGAAGGAAAGAACCCATGTATATCCCGTGTGTGTGTTTGTGTTCCTTCGTGTCTGTTTGTGTGCATGTTTGTGTTTGTGTGCGTGTTTGTGTGTGCATGTTTGTGTGTTTGTGTGTGCGTATGCGTGTTTGTGTGTGTGTGCGTGTGTGCATGTTTGTGTGTGTGTGTATGTGTTTGTGTGTATACAGGTACCCTGCAGATGTGAGGGCGTTTTGGCGCAGTGGGCTCAGTGGTGTGTGGCGGAGTGAAAGAGCCAATCAGAGGATGAGACTGAAGCAGGTGGAGACTTGGGAGACGCGACTGAGTCAGGAAGGGAACAACGCCACCACCTGGGAAAAACTCATAGGTCCTAATAATAATAATAGTAATAATAATAATAATAATAATACAAATACAAATAAATAATATCCTTCTGATCGTCTTTCTTTTTACTTGATTACGATTCTGTTTTTAATTATTAAGGCACAAAACATCATATTTTCTA
>NC_083474.1:21613230-21643230 GCF_030014155.1 Tachysurus vachellii
CACTCACTCACTCATTTTCTACCACTTATCCGAACTACCTCGGGTCACGGGGAGCCTGTGCGTCAGGAGTGCCAACCCATCGCAGGGCACACACACACACACACTCATTCACTCACGCAATCACACACTACGGACAATTTTCCAGAGATGCCAATCAACCTACCATGCATGTCTTTGGACCGGGGGAGGAAACCGGAGTACCCGGAGGAAACCCCCGAGGCACGGGGAGAACATGCAAACTCCACACACACAAGGCGGAGGCGGGAATCGAACCCCCAACCCTGGAGGTGTGAGGCGAACGTGCTAACCACTAAGCCACCGTGCCCCCCATACCTTCATCACTTCAGTAAAAAAAATTAAAATCCACAGATCTGCTTGGTAATTAACTGAAACAAATGAAAGGAGTTGTTTTTTTTGCATTGTATTTAAAGTTCATCACAACAATGCAGTCATGTGACACTGTAAAGCTCTGAAACTCATTTCATATGAATTTCTGGTTCACTCTTAATTCTTTATCACAGTTTGAAGGTGTATAAAGTCAGTCATACTGATGGCTGTTTAAAACTCACAGCTTTTTTTGCTGTACACTGTAACTGTACTAGACCTGTAACCTAGCAACAGCTTAGCATCAACCTGACACATCGATCCCGTAGCTAACCACATGTTTTAACCTTTCTCTCTCTCCCTCTCTCTCTCTCCTCCTCTCCCTCTCTCACTCACTCTCACACTCTCACACACTCACTCTCTCACTCTCTCTCTTTCTCTCTCTCTCTCTCTCTTCTCTCTCTCTCTCTCTCTCGCACTTTCTCTCTCTCACTCCTCCTCTCCCTCTCTCACTCACTCTCACACTCTCACTCTCTCTCTTTCTCTCTCTCACTCTTCCTCTCCCTCTCACTCACTCTCACACTCTCACACTCTCTCTCTCTCTCTCTCTCTCTCTCTCTCTCTCTCTCTCACACACTCTCTCACTCTCTCTCTCTCACACACACTCTCTCTCTCTCTCTCTCTCTCTCTCTCTCTCTCACTCCTCCTCTCCCTCTCTCACTCACTCACTCTCTCTCTCTCTCTCTCTCTCTCTCTCTCTCTCTCTCTCTCTCTCTCTCTCTCGCTCTCTCACACGCTCTCTCAATCTCACACACTTTTTCTCTCTCACTCCTCCTCTCCATCTCTCACTCACTCTCACACTCTTTCTCACACACACTCTCTCTCTCTCTCTCTCTCTCTCTCTCTTGCTCACTCACTGTCACTTTCTCTCTCTCACACTCTCTCTCAATCTCACACTCACTCTAACTCTCTCTCTTTCTCTCAGATCGAGGAGCTGTGCTCCAGAGCTGCTGCAGCGTTATCGTCAGGCCCTGGACAAATCTGTACAGATCTCCTGCAGGTACAATATCCCTCCTCTGTCAGGACACACGCTCATCATCTTCATGAGCGCTCCCTGGTCTAGTAATCTGAGAAGAGCGGATTTCAGCCTCCCTACAGAGCCTGCAGACGGAAACACGGAGAACACAAACCTCTCGACCTCTGTGAGCATAAACAAGGACGTTCCCATGAACTTCCCAAAACATAGTACACACATGTTTTTGTTTTGTTTTCTACAACGATGTCATGCGGCTCAGTTCGTCCTCTCGCTCTGTGTTCTATAGTCCTTGGAGGCGGGGTTACTCCTGGCCATGATGATCCGCTTCTGCAGCGAACACACGCAGTTCCTCCTGGGAGACGATGAAGCCATACAGGAAATCCAGATCAAGTCAGACGGACTTTTGGAGAACGTTAAGAAAATAAGCAAGCTGATCTTGGTAAGTGGTTGTGTTTTATAAATCGATGGATATTTGCATCTGAATCAGTGTGGTTTATTTTCCTATAAAACTAAAACAAATTGTTGAGTTTTTTTTTAACGTAACTATAATAAAGAATACGATTTGTTTTAATTAATTCACCATTATTTCTTATTATATCATTTTATAACATTTACTTATTTCTATTTATTGTTAAGTCAAAAGTTCACGTTTGTGCGTTTGTAGATGTTTGTGCAACGATGAAACGTCACTTTCGGTGTCTTCTTTCTGTCAGGAATTTTCCGATTCGTCTCAGAAGATCCCACACAACTACTTCTTCTCCAAGCTTCTTGAGGACAAAACAAAGGTCTCCACTTAGAGCTGATATGAACCCAGATGTAGCTTTAATACCTTTAAAGGTGGGGTCTCCGATTTTTGAGAAATGCTTCAGAAAACTGAGTCGGGCCGAATAATAAACAAAAATCAAACAAAAACAAAACAAATATGTAGTCAATGAGCAGAAAAGGGGCGTGTCTTGTCAATATGGGCGTAGAGTGTGTTCAGTGCGCATGTGTGACATTAGCAGAAAGCGGTTTTAACAGTGACATGGAGGATAAAAACAAAGAAAGAAAGCGAAGAAAGGCTTACGATAAGGTAAGAAGTAGGACGTGTTAATATAGGATCAGCTTTCCAGCGCTGGAGAGAACTGAAGGAGCAGGAAGTTGGTCACATATTCACAGATTGGAGTTTCCTGAGTCAATAACTCCTGAGCTAAACGCTGTTACTACACAAATAACACCTCTTTTCTATCGTAGTAATGTAGAGAGGCAGCTACAACCCACTTTCCACTACAACTACAACAGCTTTCCTCCACGGTGGACAAAATACACAAGTCTCTGTGCAGACGATTGAGAGACAGATTCCTAGGGACCATCTGCAAAGTGCAAAACCCGAAAAGTGAATACTTTAAAAACAGTCAATAACTTCACTGTAATACACCATACTGTTACCAGCTCACACATCGCTGATGTCCTGATAGTTATACTACAACACTTATTTGGGGGAAAATACTTTTTTGTATAATTTTTATGATTGTTGTAGTTGTAGTGGAAAGTGGGTTGTAGCTGCCTCTCTACATTACTATGATAGAAAAGAGGTGTTATTTGTGTAGTAACAGTGTTTAGCTCAGGAGTTATTGACTCGGGAAACTCCAATCTGTGAATATGTGACCAACTTTACTTAAGACGCCGAGGCGCTTTTTTCCTTCTCGATAGGTGAGTAACGTTGGTTTTTTTTTGTTACACAGAACTAATATATGCCTTTGTCCTTTATATGATTATGCTTGTGTGTCATTTTTGCTTGTTTGTTTATCTGCAATCGTATTGTTCTTCCCTTCAGCTATGATAGACACATTTCTTTCCATTAGTTGCCTGGGTTACGTATGTATGTGTGGGCGGAGCTATCGATACAGGGGTGGGACCCATTTGGGTTAGGGGCGTGTTTGTTTTGGTGATTTCAAATGTCAACATTGGCTTTCAAAAATCAGAGACCCCACCTTTAAATGACCTTCACTTAGGTGTTTGTCTCTTATATTTTTTGTCACTCAGGTGGATAACATCATCCTCGTTGGTGAATATAATATTGACTGGTGGATGACGTTGGCAGTTAAAAGATTTCAGAAACTTTCCATCAGCGAACCTTTAGTGGTGAACATTTTAATCAGATGTTCGTAAGTTCTCTTCAGTTTCTCCTTTTAGTAAATATAACAAGCTGAAAATGTTTTAATTTACCTACTGTGAAGTGTAGCACCAAAATGTGTTAGCAAAATGTTTTATTTTTTTGACTCCATACATTTGAGCCTTTTGAGATGTATCTAGGGTGGGAGTTGAACAAAACCTTCTCACAAGCTTTTGCAAACTCCTTTTTTTTGTTATCCGAGATCCCGATGCATCGGTGTGTATTAGAGGTGTGTTTTTCCCTCTGTTGAGAATCTTACACTGAATTTTAGTGTTGAAGAGAAATCTGAGCTGATTTTTAGGTGAACAAGAACTTGGAGCATCTCAGAGAACAGAAATGTGTTTGATATCAACATTTAGTCTGAAGAAAATAACTTTTCATAGTTTTTCTATGAATATCACGTCTAGTATTGTAGAGAAAAACAGAAATACTGATAAAACTCTGCAAATTCTTAGTCCTGAGTGTCTACTTTCATATGAGCTTCATATTAACACCACTGTGGAGTGAGACATGAATAAAAACAGGAGGAAACTCCATGTTTATCTCCATATTATTTGTATTTGTTTATATTTCGGACGTTTTATCTATTCAGTCTGATTGACGTTCTCTCGTGATCTGATTGTTTTTACAGGAACAGTAACATAGATTTGTCAGATGACCCTAAAAACGTGACGCTGTATGGTTTCAGTGAGCAGATCCTCAGGTAACATCACGTTCCTTGATAAAGAGCTCAGTGAACCAAAGATCGCAGGTGCACTAAAGTGTTTATAATAAATAAGCAATATTTTACGTTTTTCAGATTAGATGTGATCTACTAAAAAATTTTTTTTCTGATTTACTAAAATTCTGCGCGGTCTAAGAGGATTGTAACTCTGTCGACGTCTGATTGGAGTGTGTGCAGTTTTAAGTGTGACACTTTCACAACTTATTACTTAATGCAGTTATTCAGTCTTAATATTTATCTGGAGTATAATTAGTAGAGTTTTATTCTTAATTGCAGATCTGAGCTTTAGATGTGGGTTTGGGTAAATGTGAACCAGAGCTACAGATATTATTGTATTGTGTGTTGTGTAGTTGTGTATTGTTTATTGTGTAGCGTTGTGATCCTGTAGACTCAGCCCGTATGAGTCGATGATTACAATGAATTGTTTTCCCTGCAGGTTCATTTCAGAGCGAGGTTCCTCCAGGCTTCTGGATCACGTGGAGCAAATCGACAAACTGCACAAGATCCCTCCTCCAGCAGGTTCCACCGAGAAACCCGAGAGAACGTGCGACGTTGTGCCCCTGCCTGAGGTTCCCAAACTCAGGTACGTCAGAGCACAATTAATTATTATATACTAAGTAAACAATCTAAACACGTCCACTATTTTCTGGAAAAAAAAATGATGTCAATTCTCTGGGAAATGTATTAAAAAAGTGACACTTACTTAAAAACAGACATTTACTTAACATAAACTTGCCACCTGTGGAAAAAAGGGTAAAAAAAAGAAAGTAGCAGAAAAGAAATAAGGTTAAAAAAAATTTGTGAGAATTAAAATAAAAAAAAAAAATCAAGAAAAGGCAAAAGAAAAACAGGAAAAGGAAAGCGTGGTGAAAGTGTGTTGCTCAAATAAAATGTAAAAAAAAGTTAAAATGGAAAAAACTAAAAAAAATGAAAACTAAAAAAAAGTTTATTTATTAATATACTATAAAAAGGACGGGTGTCATAAACTGCAAATGAAATAATGCAGAAATAAAAAAAATATAAGAAAAAAGGGAAAGAAATGGGAGTAAAGAAATAAAATTAAAAAAGAGAAAAAATAAAATTAATAAAAAATAATGAAAATGAAAATGTAGTGAATGAATCTATAATTTATTTTTATAATCTATAAATCTATAATTTCTTCTTTTTGTTACAAACAATAATTTTTTACTTCATTCGTTTTTGACAGAATATTTATTTCAAATCATTTTTATTCTCAACAATAAGAAACAGAGATTAGATCTAGGGGGGCACGGTGGCTTAGTGGTTAGCACGTTTGCCTCACACCTCCAGGGTTGGGGGTTCGATCCCCGCCTCCACCTTGTGTGTGTGGAGTTTGCATGTTCTCCCCGTGCCTCGGGGGTTTCCTCCGGGTACTCCGGTTTCCTCCCCCGGTCCAAAGACATGCATGGTAGGTTGATTGGCATCTCTGGAAAATTGTCCGTAGTGTGTGATTGTGTGAGTGAATGAGAGAGTGTGTGTGTGCCCTGTGATGGGTTGGCACTCCGTCCAGGGTGTATCCTACCTTGATGCCCGCTGACTCCTGAGATAGGCACAGGCTCCCCGTGACCCGAGGTAGTTCGGATAAGCGGTAGAAAATGAGTGAGAGTGAGAGATTAGATCTAATATGTTCCTATTAAATTCATATCATTCTCTGAAAGTTGCACAGGATCTGTTGCAGTGAAATGTTCTCGCTCTTCCCCTTGTCAGGTGGCGCGGTGTGCGCATCTTTATCTCGTCTACGTTCAGAGACATGCACGGCGAGCGAGACGTCCTGGTCCGCAGCGTTTTCCCGGAGTTACGGCGGCGAGCCGCCCCCCTCTGCCTCCACCTGCAGGAAGTGGACCTGCGCTGGGGCGTCACCGAGGACGAATCGGCACGTGCCACTGAGATCTGCCTCCAGGAGGTCTCTCGCTCACAGGTGCTGCTGGGAATTCTGGGACAGAGATACGGCCTGGTGCCACCACGGCCCTCGCTGCCTGACCTGCCGCACTACAGCTGGGTAGGAACTGAAAAAAAAATTGTTTATTCATTACTTTAACAAACAATTTATTGACTGTTTATTTATTCATGCTGTTTTATATGAATTAATATGAATGCTATATCCAGCAGATCTGGGATCTGCTCACCAGATCACATTTATTATATACAGTGGTATTAAAAAAAAGTTTGCCCTCTTTCTGATTTTCAATTTTTTTTTTGCATGTTTGTCACACTGTAATGCTTCAGATCATCAACCAAATTTAAACATTAGTCAAAAATAACACAAGTAAACACAACATGCAGTTTTTAAATAAATGTTTTTAATTATTAAGGGAAAACAAAATCCAAACCCACATGGCCCTGTGTGAAAAAGTGTTTGCCCCCTAAACCTAATAACTGGTTGGTCCACCCTTAGCAGCAAGAACTGCAATCAAGTGTTTGCGACAACTTGAAATGAGTCTGTTACAGCGCTGTGGGGGAATTTTGGTCCATTTATCTTTGCAGAATTGTTGTAATTCAGCCACATTGGAGGGTTTTCGTGCATGGACCGCCTTTTTAAGGTCATACCACAGCATCTCAATAGGATTCAGGTCAGGACTTTGACTAGGCCACAAGTCTTCATTTTGTTTTTCTTCAGCCATTCAGAGGTGGACTTGCTGGTGTGTTTTAGATCATTGTCCTGCTGCAGAACCCAAGTTCACTTCAGCTTGAGGTCACGAACAGATGGCCGCACATTGGATTTTTTGGTAGAGAGCAGAATTCTTGGTTCCATTTATCACAGCAAGTCTTCCAGGTCCTGAAGTAACTTTTTCACAAAGGGCCATGTGGGTTTGGATTTTGTTTTCCCTTAATAATAAAAAAACCTTCATTTAAAAACTGCATGTTGTGTTTACTTGTTATCTTTGACTAATATTTAAATTTGTTTGATGATCTGAAACATTAAAGTGTGACAAACGTCCAAAAAAGTTAAAAACCAGCACTTTTTCACACCCCTGTATATACTGAATGTGTTGAACTACACACACACACACACACACACACACACACACACAATACATTACAGCTATATAAAGTGTAGAAATAATTTTTTTAGCTTGAAATTTTACACTAAACACTGATCAGTTCCTCCTGGATTTCTACTTTATTTATTTATTTATTTATCAAATGTAAAAAAAACTGGATTAAATCACAAACACAGTATTATTCTTTTAGCATCCTTCCAGTGAAGACAAAAAATGTATTTTTTTTTTTTATTTTTTTTTTTTTGAAGACTTTAGAAATTGCCAGAATGTAAAAAAGGAGAAAAATAAAAAAGACATACATTTATTTTTTAAAAACATTATAAAAGGTACATAACATTGTATCAGCTCCTTGTTATATTTTTTATAATTTTTGTGTTGATATTGAACAAAACTCTAAGCTAGAAGTAAAAAACACAGCATTTTTTTTTTATAATAGATAAAAATATTAATAGAAAACATTAGTTTTTTATTTTGTAAGCATTTTTCTAATCTTCAGTAATGCTTTATAAATCGCAGTAATGTCACAATCATGTGTAACGTCTGGCAATTATATATTAAAAATCTAAAGTTTTCAATCTGGTCCTTGTGGAGTTAAACTGCATTTTTATGTGCGAGGTAAACATTTCTATCTTTATATTTCTGTGTGTCAGCTGAAGTCGGCTCCTGACGGTCTGTCAGTCACAGAGATGGAAATTCGTCAGTTCCAGGCCGTGTTTTCTGATTCCGCTCCAAGCCGCATGTTCTTCTACTTCAGATCTCCTCAGTTTCTCAGGTACGCATTCACCTTCTGGAGCGCGACTTTAAGACTCGCTTTAATGCTTAAAAGCTTTATTTTGTTTATTAAATATACATATGATAAACTTTCTACCCTGTAGTTGATTAGAATAGCAGTGAGTTTGTTTGTTTTTATTTGTTTACTTATTTATATTTGTTTTTAGTATTTATTTATTTATTTGCTTATTTATGTTTGTTTTTATTTGTTTACTTATTTTTTATTTGTTTACTTATTTATATTTGTTTTTATTTCTTTACTTACTTCTTTTTTATTTGTTTACTTATTTATATTTGTTTTTATTATTTATTTATTTATTTGCTTATTTTTTTATTTGTTTACTTATTTATTCATTCATTCATTCATTTTCTACCGCTTATCTGAACTATCTCGGGTCACGGGGAGCCTGTGCCTATCTCAGGCGTCATCGGGCATCAAGGCAGGATACACCCTGGACGGAGTGCCAACCCATCACAGGGCACACACACACTCTCATTCACTCACGCAATCACACACTACGGACAATTTTCCAGAGATGCCAATCAACCTACCACGCATGTCTTTGGACCGGGGGAGGAAACCGGAGTACCCGGAGGAAACCCCCGAGGCACGGGGAGAACATGCAAACTCCACACACACAAGGTGGAGGCGGGAATCGAACCCCGACCCTGGAGGTGTGAGGCGAACGTGCTAACCACTAAGCCACCGTGCCCCTTACTTATTTATATTTGTTTTTATTATTTATTTATTTGTTTGTTTGTTTGTTTGCTTATTTGTTTGTTTTTATTTGTTTACTTTTTTATTTGTTTACTTATTTATATTTGTTTTTATCTCTTTACTTATTTATATTTGTTTTATTTCTTATTTCTTTTTTATTTGTTTACTTATTTCTATTTGTTTTTACTATTTATTTATTTGCTTATTTATGTTTGTTTTTATTTCTTTACTTATTTTTTTATTTCTTTACTTATTTATATTTGTTTTTATTTCTTTACTTATTTATATTTGTTTTTATTTCTTTACTTATTTCTTTTTGTTTAGCTCAGTGCCCGAGGCTTGGAGAGGCGACTTTGTAGCTGAATCTGAGGAAACCGCAGCTAAAATGACTGAACTGAAGGAACGGATCAAGTGCGACGGCTTCAGAGTGACGGAAAAGTGAGTTCTGCATATGGAAGATTTATTATATTTTAGCTGAAGAGCTTAAAGTTTATTTTCTCTGATGAACTCCGAGAAAGACATATAAGTAAAATAAACAGCTGTAGAAGAAAGGAGTTAGAATCAGTAGCTTATTCATGCTTTATGAAGCGTTATTAGAGCTGCTGAAAAAGCAGAGTTACTGAATGAATAGATGTTATACAGTATGTGAGGAATGATGTTGTATGTAAAGGTTCTTCTTTCTGTATCTCTGCAGTTACCCGTGTGAGTGGGGTGGAGTCGTAGACGGAAAAGCCTACGTTAACGGACTGGAAGATTTCGCAAAGGCCGTGCTGGAGCATCTGTGGTCTGCCATACAGGAGATTTTTGTGGAGGTGAAAACTAAAATACTACAATGATTATTATAACGCAGATTTACTTTTATAAACATTTTAGTTTCCATCCTGGGACCGAAAGACAGAGATGCCACACCCCTGTACCATGCAGACTGACAGACAAATTGAAAGACCACACCTCTTTATCAGACTGACAGACAGAGAGACCATGACTGGCAGACACAGAGGCCACTCCTCCTTACCTGAAATACAAAGATTATTTGGTTTTCTCTTGGGATGCTCAGGACTCAGATGAGGCGGATCTAACTGCGGAGATTAAAGAACAGGAAGTGCACCAGGATGCCCAACGGCAGCAGTTTTACGGCAGAGCGAAGCTGCTTTTAAAGGCAAAAGAGAAAATCGAGGAATGTCAGCAGAAAGGCGGAGTTCTATTGGTGGAGGGCGGGGCCGGAGTTGGCAAAACTGCTTTTATGGTAATGAAAATGTTATTTTATTATGTCTTTGCAGCTTAAAGAAACAAGTATCCAACACATCAACATCTACATCTCTCTCTTTCCCCTCTCTCTCTCTCTCTCTCTCTCTCTCTCAGGCTGCTTTGAGTCATGCACTCCAAACTCCGGTCAAGATGAAGAAAGCTCCCATGTGTGATGTCATAACCTACTCCACAGCAGCCAGCCATTCAGCTTCTGGAGTTGAGCCCCTTTTGCGCTGCCTGGTCCAATGGCTAAGGAAGAGAAAGCAGCAAGAGGAGGAGCTTCCTTTACACACACCTTATAGGTGATGGAGGTTTTTGTTTACTTTTTTTAGTAGCATACGGTTTGTAAGTGTTTTAGAAGGATTTGTGGTAATATTTTTAGAAGGTTTTTGTGGTAAAGGGGCGGGCTCTATGGAGGTGTACAGAATTTTACTAGTAACCTTCAATATGAACAAGAAGCAGATTCAAATTTGTAAAAGAACCTTGTGGAACTCTGATAAATCTTCACAGAAATGGAGAATAAACACTGTGTTAACCTTAACAGTGATCTGCTGTCGGAGTTCCTCTCACATCTGAAGGTGGTGAAGAAAGGCAAATCTCTGGCTTTACTCGTTGACGGAGCAGATCTGGTACACGATGATAAAGGACACAACATTTCTGAATGGATTCCACAACGCGTTCCTAAGGTGACACAACGCACACTAATAGAGTTTACAGATATCAAGGAAAATAATATATAAGGAA
Organism: Tachysurus vachellii; assembly: GCF_030014155.1. Lineage (NCBI taxonomy): Eukaryota > Metazoa > Chordata > Actinopteri > Siluriformes > Bagridae > Tachysurus > Tachysurus vachellii. Next base: position 21,623,974 of record NC_083474.1, read on the forward strand.
TAAAATACTCATGTTGTGCTGTTATAATAAAATGTGGGTGTGTGATGAAGCAGAGTTCCTGTTATCAGTCCAAAAGCTAATTATTTTCCTATGACAGCATGTCAGCCAAGTGTTTTATCCCTCTTCTACCACAGAAATTTGACATGAGATGCAGTGACGGTTTTAGGATTTTTCTGTAACAGGGGCCATTAAAGGGCCACATGCTACATTCAGGGGCCAAGTACAGGGTACATTCAAGCACACAAAATAATTTATCCAGTACGGTGCAAATACATTTCGGCAGTCGTTCCTTTTTCAAACGCTCGAGTGCCGCCAATTGTTTGGGGGTGGAATTGCATCTGTGATCGTTGTGAAAAATCCTCCGGTTGCTCTACTCATCAACGATTGATGGAATGGGGGCCAATCGGTGGCCAATCAGATTTCAGATTCCAGGGCCCCTGTGGCCCCGCCTCTAGAACCGCCCCTGATGAGATGTATACTTATTTTTCAGCCCTTTGAGGAAGTTCAACTTGAAACAGCAACACAAGTTAGAGGAATAACATCAAAGAATAGAAACCTTTATTTACAATGGGTAAAATAAGTATTGAACATGTCACCAGGTACACCTAAGCCTGGTGACTAGTAACATGTGCAGAGCTATAGGGAATAGCGTATAGGTGGAGCTTTGAGCCCCCAAAGGGGCTGGTGTAAAGAGAAAGTCATAGGGTACAGTGGGATGACTGCTTAGATGTAAACAAAGCCATATCCGCCTGGCCAGAAGTTGCCATATGCATTCCAACCCCAAGGGGTGGAGATGCCATTAAATACCTTAAGTGGGAGACAGACATGCCTGCATTGTGGCTGAATAACAAACAAACCCCAAGAAGGTGGTTCTCTGAGAGGGAGAACTCGCAGGCATCTCTGGGTTGAGCATAAGGTTTAAAGACCTTATATGGGCAAGCACTGAATCTCAATGCCCAACTGCCACGCCCAGTCGAGTCAGTCAGTCGTCTGGATAATTGAGTACGTGGATGCACTGGGTCTGTGCCAACAACTGTTGGCAGCACAACTTGAAGGAAGGAGGGTGTAAGGCAAACCGGGTTCTGTTGCTTTTTCTCACAGAACCCACCAGAACCCACTGGGACACACCTGGCAGAAGCTTCCACTATGCCAAGTGGTCTGAGAGAGGTGTTAGCCTCTTTCAGTTCTCACCTTGCCTGGTGCCCTGAAACAGTGAGCTGGCAGAGGGTTACCTAGGAGGTGTTGACACATAAGGAGCAGGAGACTGGGTGGTCATGGCTGAACCCCGAAGCACCGGAGGTGGCTGACATCCTTAGAAACCTTAACCCTCAGGAGTTAGGATTCCTTTCTGGCCCACCTGGCAGAGATGAAAGGGAACTTTTCTGGCATGTCCCAACTTTGGAAGGTGGTGTCAGAGCGCAGGGTCACCCATGATACAGCACTCCAGAGCAGAGAGGGTTAAGGGCCTTACTCAGGGGCGAACAGTAGCAGCTTGCCAGTGTTCTGTCCATTTTGCCACAGAGCCAAAATCATGTAAAATATAAATAGTACAATATACATACAAATAGAAATATAGAAACAATAAAGTAAACCAATTATGTACATATAGAATAGTTCTATTTATTTAGGCTTATATACTGTAGCGACTTGCGCTGCAAGGTGGAAAGCAAGAACAAGGCAGGAAGCAGATGGAAACTTTTATTAAAGGTGTGACGAATGAAGGCAGCAGTGCAGAGTAGTCAGATCAGGAGCTTGGCTGGCAGATGGCGCTCTTTTCTCTGTGACACTTGAGTGCACAATTTAATTTAAAACATTTTTCTTTAAAAAAAACTACATACTTTTTTTAATCTATTTATGGTGAGATGTTAGGAAATGTCTGTGAAGCAGGTTCTCACTTATATTAGAGCAGTCTTTCCATCAACAGCCTTTATTTTATCTTTCTTAAAGATAATAATATAATAAATGCAACTTGTCTTGATCGCAAGAAACTGAAGTGTAGGCTTATAAGAAGCATAAACTTCGATGTCCTAAAAACAGCTTTGTTAGGGACTCTTTCCTTAAATGTTAAATATGAAGCACGCAGATATTTTTACATTTTATCACATGTCCTAAAAATGTCCTAATTAATTGGCTTTTCTGCTCAGGGTGTGTGCCTGGTCCTGAGCGTTACCACAGATTCATCTCTCTGCAACATCATCAGCAAAAATAAAAGCTGCACCATGTTTCCGCTGGGGCCTTTACTGCTGCCGGACCGGAGGGAGATCGTCCAGAAGGCACTGAGTGTGTACGGGAAGAAGCTGAGTGATTCTGCCTTCAATAATCAGGTCTCGTATTAGCATATTAATAAACCAGTATGATGTATTACCTTTCAAAACTATAATTTGTGTGGAAAGCTGTACAAGTCAGATAATGATGTACGTATCCTGTTTATCTTCATGTGTTTATCCTGATCTATTTATTCTTATGTGTTTATTTTCATGTGTTTATCCTGACGTATCTATATATGTTTTTAATTGTGTTTATCCATATGTGTTTATCCTCATGTATATATCATGTACATATGTCTTCACATGTTCATACCGAATTATTTATTCTCACGTGTTTATCCTCATGTGTTTATCCTCACGTGTTTATCCTGATGTGTTTTGTCCTGACATGTTTACCTCACGTGTTTATCCTCACGTGTTTGGACCTGCAGCTCCAGACACTGTTGATGAAGAAAGGATCAGTGAGTCCACTGTATCTCAGCTTGGCCTGTCAGGAACTCAGGAACTACGCCTCGTTCGAAAAGGTGGGGTTGGTGCTGGTGATTTAATAGAATTGTGCACTTTTCCACCACACACACACTTAGCCCCATACACAGTATGTGTGAAGATTCTAAAAGTTAGATAATAGGAAATAGTGTGTGTGTAAAAAGTGTGTGATACCCTACACAGACACACATTTTTATACACATCCATTTCATCCTGAATTTATAAATGAGAGGCTGTCTGATTTGTTGTATGGCAGTTTTAAACTAGTATAATCGTGGAAACTAATGATAGGACCGCCCACTAGCAATTGATGTAGGGGTTTGACTGATGATGATGATGATGATGATGATGATAATCATGGACTAAAATGAAAACTGCAGTCAAACATTCTAGAATAACCTTGATGATTAAAAACATGTTAAAAAAAGTACAGTGTAAATCGGGTAACCCAGGGGTCCTGTTTTCCAGATGAAGGAGCAACTGCAGTGTCTCCCCGCATCTCTGAGTGAGCTCATTCAGTACGGACTGATAAGGCTGCAGACTCAGTACACAGGAACAGGACTCAGCTGGACCCTGGCTGCTCTGACCGTCAGCTCCACCGGTACCGATTAACCGTCACCATCATCATCATCATCACTAATAATCATAAACACAGTGGTTTAACTGGGTTTTGGAGCACTGTATAAATTTTTTGACACATTTTCTCTACTTTCTTGAAATCAATTACTTTAATGTTAAAACAACATAATACACCAGAACAGCAAAAAAGATATTTGTATTTCATTGATCATACTTTTTATTAAGGTATGAAAGAACCGACGAATGAAGGCTTATTAATTTTTTGGAGCCACTAATTGCGAACAGGAGCACTGTGTCTGCTTGTTTGGTGTGTGAGGACAGAAAAAAAAGTAAATGTTTTAGCTGGTGGACAAGGAGCGCAGAAAAAGCATTGCATTCTATATTTGCATGTATTTTATGACCGAGTTATGGAAGGACTGGAAATTGTGCTTGATTGATGCTTGCTTGGCGCTTGTTTTGTTAACATTAGACGTTCACATCAAACAGGTACAATTTCCCGTCTTTCCTAGAAGTTAGCTAGACGAAACTGAAACAGCAAAGTTGAAATTCAGTGTAAGATTTTGGTTTCAGAAGCTTTTGAGAATGTTTGTACAACAGAGACATACTCTTTTGCAATTAATTGTCTTCTAGCTCCTTCTAACTTGTCTTCTGTTTCTCGTCCCTCCACAGGTCTGAAAGACAGAGATCTGCACTTCCTGTTGAACCTGTGTACTGATCTGAGCTCAACATGCAACTCACTGAACTGGCAGGAAGTGATTAAACTTGCCAGGAACCCAAAAACCAGAGTGCCCATGGCCAAGTTCTCCCAGCTGGCTCGAAGTCTGCAGAGGTAAACATCAATCCATGACATGGTTATAAGCAAGAAATAAACCTTTAATGGTTCTTTGTTGGGCTTTAATACATGTTCACAATAGATTCTAGCAACTTAAAACTTTCTTAGGGATCTAATTATTCAATGAATCCGTAAAGAAACTGTGAAGACTTTCTTTATGCATTCTGGAGTCCAGAATTGATGTAGAACCACAAGAAGTTGTTGTTTACTTCAAGAACCCGAAACACATTTATTCAACCCAATACACCAAGTGTGGAAATGTCGGACACTTCATGCACTCATGCCGACAGCTTTGCTTATGTAGTTGAAATGGGGCGGGGCTACCAGGCTATGACACTGGATAAGAAAACTATTTCAAGATGGCAACAACACACCAATGGATGAGATATATTTCTTATACATCCATCCATCCATCTTCTACTGCTTATCCAGTGCCGGGTCGCGGGGGCAGCAGTCTGAGCAGGGACACCCAGACTTCCCTCTCCCCAGACACTTCCTCCAGCTCCTCCGAGAGACATAGTCCCTCCAGCGTGTCCTTACCCGGGGCCTCCTCCCGGTTGGACATGCCCGGAACCCCAGGGAGGCGTCCAGGTGGCATCCGGAACAGATGCCCAAGCCACCTCAGCTGACTCCTCTTGTTGTGGAGGAGCAGCGGCTCTAATCTGAGCTCCTCCTGAGTGACCGAGCTCCTCACCCTATCTCTAAGGGAGCGCCCAGCCACCCTGCGGAGGAAACTCATTTTGGCCACCTGTATCCGGGATCTTGTCCTTTCGGTCATGACCCAAAGCTCATGACCATAGGTGAGGGTAGGAATGTAGATCGACTGGTAAATAGAGAGCTTTCTTCACCACAACAGACCGGTATATCGCCCGCATCACCGCAGAAGATACACCGATCCGCCTGTCAATCTCCTGCTCCATCCTTCCCTCACTCGTGAACAAGCCCCTAAGACACTTAAACTCCTCCACTTGAGGCAGGAGCTTTCCACCAACCTGAAGGGGGCAAACCACCCTTTTCCGGCTGAGAACCATGGCCTCGGATTTGGAGGTGCTGATTCTCATCCCCGCCGCTTCACACTCAGCTGCAAACCATCCCAGTGCACGCTGAAGGTCCTGATTTGAAGACGCCAACAGGACAACATCATCTGCAAAAAGCAGAGACGAAATCCCGTGGTCCCCAAACCGGACTCCCTCCGGCCCCCGACTGCGCCTAGAAATCCTGTTCATATAAATAATGAACAGGACCGGTGACAAAGGACAGCCCTGCCGGAGTCCGAAATGCACCAGGAACAAGTCTGACTTACTGCTGGCAATGCGAACCAAACTCCTGCTCCGGTCACATAGGGACCGGACAGCCCTTAGCAGAGGGCCCCGGACCCCATACTCCCAGAGCACTCCCCACAGATCACCACGAGGGACACAGTCGAATGCCTTCTCCAGATCCACAAAGCACATGTGGACTGGTTGGGCAAACTCCCATGAACCCTCCAGCAACCTGGTGAGGGTATAGAGATGGTCCAGTGTTCCACGACCGGGACGAAACCCGCATTGTTCCTCCTGAATCCGAGGTTCGACTATCGGCCGAATTCTCCTCTCCAGTACCCTGGCATAGACTTTTCCGGGGAGGCTGAGGAGTGTGATCCCCCTGTAGTTGGAACACACCCTCCTGTCCCCCTTCTTAAACAGAGGGACCACCACCCCAGTCTGCCAGTCCAGAGGCACTGTCCCCAGCCGCCACGCGATGTTGCAGAGGTGTGTCAACCAAGACAGCCCCACAACATCCAGAGACTTGAGGTACTCAGGGCGGATCTCATCCACCCCCGGTGCCTTGCCACTGAGTAGCTTCTCAACCACCTCAGCTTGGGGGATTGCCGAGTCTTCATCTGAGCCCTCTGCCTCTGCTTCCTCCCCAGTCAAAGTCAGCAGATTCCCACTCCCACTGTAAACAGTGTGAGCAGGGCACTGCTTCCCCCTCCTGAATTTCTTCGAGGCCAACCGATAGTCCTTCTCCATGGCCTCACTGAACTCCTCCCAGACCCGAGTTTTTGCCTCTGCAACCAACCGAGCTGAAGCTCGCTTGGCCCTCCGGTACCTATCAGCTGCCTCCGGAGTCCCCCAAGCCAACCAGGCTCGATAGGACTCCTTCTTCAGCTTGACGGCATCCCTTACTTCCGGGGTCCACCACCGGGTTCGGGAATTGCTGCCACGACAGGCACCTGGAGACCTTACGGCCACAACTCCGCGTGGCCGTGTTGACAATGGAGGTGGAGAACATGGTCCACTCAGACTCAATGTCTCCAACCTCCCTCGGGATCTGGTTGAAGCTCTGCCGGAGGTGGGAGTCGAAGATCTCTCTGACCGGAGACTCTGCCAAACGTTCCCAGCGAACCCTCACAGTACGTTTGGGTCTGCCAAGTCTGTCCAACTTCCTCCCGGCCATCGGATCCAACTCACCACCAGGTTGTGATCAGTTGACCGCTCCACCCCTCTCTTTACCCGAGTGTCCAAGACATACGGCCAGAGGTCAGATGAAACAACCATCATTGACTTCCGACCTAAGGTGTCCTGATGCCATGTGTACTGATGGACACCCTTATGCCTGAACATGGTGTTTGTTATGGACAAACTGTGACTAGCACAGAAGTCCAATAACAGAACACCACTCGGGTTCAGGTCAGGGGGGCCGTTCCTCCCAATCACGCCCCTCCAGATGTCACTGTCGCTGCCCACGTGAGCGTTGAAGTCCCCCAGTAGAACGACGGAGTCCCCGGTCGGAGCACTTTCCAGCGCTCCTCCCTGAGACACCAAGAAGGTCGGGTACTCTACACTGCCATTTGGCCCGTAAGTACAAATAACAGTGAGAGACCGCTCCCTGACCCGAAGGCGCAGGGAAACAACACTCTCGTACACCGGGGTGAACTCCAACACATGGCTGCTAAGCTGGGGGGCTATGAGCAAGCCCACACCAGCCCGCCCCCTCCTTGAACCGCCAGCTTATTGTGGTGGAGGGGTTTGTGTGCCTGAATGATCCTAGGAGCTATGTTGTCTGGGGCTTTCTGCCCCTGGTAGGGTCTCCCAAGGCAAACAGGTCCTGGGTGACGGGCCAGACAAAGAGCAGTTCAAAACCCCTTATGAAGAAAGATAAAGCAAGGTTCGTGACGTCACCCTGTATGGTGCAACCGGGGCCCCACCCTGGAGCCAGGCCCGGGGTTGGGGCTCGCATGCGAGCGCCTGGTTGCCGGGTCTTACCCCACGGGGCCCGGCCGGGCTCAGCCTGAAGGAGCGACGTGGGTCCGATCTCCTGTGGGCCCACCACCTGCAAGAGAAACCGTAAGGGGCTGGTGCAATGTGGATTGGGTGGGAGTCGAAGGCGGGAGCCTCGGCGACCCAATCCCCGGACACGGAATAGCTGTATTTGATGTTATTTATTGTTTACAGTGGGGCAGTTGTGGCCTAATGGTTAGAGAGTCTGACTCGTAACCCGAAGGTTGTGGGTTCGAGTCTCGGCCCGGCCACGACTGAGGTGCCCTTGAGCAAGGCACCAAACCCCCCAACTGCTCTCGGGCGCCGCAGCATAAATGGCTGTCCACTGCTACGGGTGTGTGTTCACGGTGTGTGTGTGTGTGTTCACTGCTGTGTGTGTGCACTTTGGATGGGTTAAATGCAGAGAACAAATTCTGAGTATGGGACACCGTACTTAGCTGTATGTCACTTACTCACTCACTTGACTGGGAAACTTCTACTTCCTGTTAGTAATAACATGTTAGTGTTCCATTTGAGATGATGCAGCCCTTCCTAACATTTACATTGAATTTGGGATGCCATTTGGGATGCAGGTAGACTGTCTCCCAATCCGAACCATTCATTATTTGATATTCTTAAGAAAGTTAGAAACCCTCTTCAGTGGGCTTTTCTACAGGCTTAAGGTTCTTAAATGGTTCTTGGTCAGATTGGCTGGTTCTGTGAATATTCACAGGATGTTTCCATTGAGCAAAAGCTTCTTTGTAGTGGGAAAATGGCACTGAAAGGTTCTTTGAGGAACAAACAATAGTTATTCTAAAGCCTAAAGATAAAGGTTCCAGGAAGAACCTTAAAATAGGGGTTTCCACAGTGATGCCAAAGAAGAACCATTTTCAAATCAGTGAATGGTTCTTAATAGAACATATAGACAAAAGAATCTTTTTCTACTGCAAGGATCATTTTGTGCCATGTAAAAGTTTGGTGTATGTTAAAGTTTCTACATAGAACCATCTACCCTACCCAAGAACCATTAAAGAACCTTCATTTTTAAGCGTTTAGGAGAGCAGTCTGTTTTAAGTGTTCTGTGGGATCACTGCGAAAACCCATTTTTGGTTCTTCTCTGCATCTGTGACAGAGCTCCAACTAAGACAACAATAATTTACACAGTGCATTAAAAACTTTTTTATAGAACCCTTAATTTTAAAGATGTTGTATATTGTTCTGACGCAGTCTGATCGGATCGTCTTTGCGTGCGGAACCGGACCAGTCCTTCGTTCTCACCAATCCGGATGTGAAATCAGCATTCGAACGACTTTTCCTGTCTGATCCGGAGGACATAAGCAGAGCACACATGATTCTTGCGGGTACGACAAGAACGTATTCACAAAGCACTTGATGATGATGATGATGATGAGAACAAAAATAAGAGCATAAAACACGTGCTGTTTTTCCATAGCTCACTTGTGGGTGCAGTCAGATCCTCATGGAAACGATACGTTCCTGCACTGTGACACAGACACACTCACACAGCTTCCTGCTCATCTGGTCAGTGTCTCTTCCCTGATTTCCACACTTCACCTTTCCCATGATTACTGAAAATCTCACTGTGGTTATATTTTCATCTCCAGTTGAAATGTGATAAGTGGGAGCCAATGCACTTCCTGCTGTGCAGCTACTACTTCCTGTATGCTAATGTGCGTCATGGACTCCTGCGCAGCCTCATGGAGAATTACATCCTGTACGGTGAGGTTTGAAAACAATCTGAAAGAGTTTTTGTAAAGAGTTGTGTATCACTACTAATCCACTTAGCCCCACCCCTTTGCTCTTGTATCATACATCTGGCCCCACCTCCTTATTGATTACTTTCTCACTTTTTTTTATTAGAAAAGAGGATTGAAGTGGACAAGCCACACTGTCCTGAGGCATCCGGTACGTTCATACATCTACTCCATCTCAGCTACTACAGAAAATTTGTTAGTTAAGGCGGTACGGTTGGGCGGGGGGCGGGGCTCGGGGGCAGGGCTTCTTTGTGAGATACACCACAGACTCTTTACTACGTTTAACAATTATTAAAAACTGGCACGTGCAACCTAGCTAGCAGGTGAAGAACTCAAACAACAAAATCACCAGCTAACTTACTTTAAATTTGCAAGAACTATAGACTAATACAATAACAGAATTAAATAAACCCAAAACATAAGTCCATTTACAGTTCTCACGGACACGCGTTTTATCAACTGGCTAGTTATCCTCCAGACAGTGACGGACCACGTCTGTCTCTCATTTCGGCCGTGTGGCGCGCGTGCCTGCTTGCGGTGTGAAGCGCATCCGTGCTATTCTCCGAGATGCACTTGACGGCCTTTGGGGCGGTAGGGTTTCCCAGCTTAGGCGTGCTGCTCGAACTGCAAAATGCAGCGGGAAACCCTGTACTAGTTACGTCTTAACCTCGGGTTGTCAACATTCTAAACTTAAATTTATCCAATCAGATTGGTTGATGTGCAATATGCAAATAAGAAGAAGTTTACAGTAGGGATTAGGAATGTACAGAGTGAAACAAGGTCAGATTATGAAGATCCAGGATTCAGTGTTAACCCAGGGAAAGTAGGAGCAGTGTGAAACCTCTGACTATATAAACCCAGAGGAAATATTTTGATGATTTAATACACTTGCATGAATGAAATGAAAACTGTGCGATAGAAACTTTTATCATCACCACATATACATTACAGAACAGTGGAATTCTTTTCCTTGCATACTTCAACTGAGGAGGTTGGAGCACAGGGGCAGCCACGATACAGCACCCCTGGAGCACGGAGGGTTTAACGGCCTTGCTTAATTGCCCAACAGTGGCAGTTTTAGTGCTGAGGCTTGAACCCCAATCTTCTGATCAACAAACCAGAGCCTTAACCATTTGAGCCACCACTGCAGCTATAATCCTGCATATAAACCTCATGTCCACTGCCCTGTGGTGGCACGTTTGATCTACAGATAAAAAACACAGTCAGAAACAGAGTTGGTGGTAAAAGCAAAGAAGTAAAAATAATATTTATTTTACTGCAGCAAAAGGCGTCTTCCATACAAGTGTAGAGTGCCAAGTTTAGTGATTCAGCTCTCACTTTTATACCCTAGGTGTGTGCTTGTGTAGCCTGGTATGTGTGTGTGTGTTGGTATGTGTGTGTGCTTGTGTTTATATGACATCTCAGTCACCTCAGTAAAGTCAGATCTTAACAAGCACATGCACCCACACTCCCCTTAGTTCCTATCCGTTTAACACATGTTTAACACATGTTTAACACATGCCATGTTTATGGCAGGAACATTTATGGCAGGAACATCGGTATCCTGTTCTCTCTCTCTCTAGTCTGTCACACAGAATTTACCATGAAAGCACATATAACACTCATGATATTTAAAATTTCCACTACAGCCCTTTCCGACGAGCTTGTGGCTTGTCATTCATTCCTGAAGCACCACGCCCCCCTACTCTCCCATTGGCCAGCTCTGTTTGTACAGCAAGCCCTGAACGAACCCGAGGCCTCAGCTGCTCATGCCTGGGCTAAAATAGCTGTGGAGGAGGGAAACATCCACCCGGTCAGATGGATGAACAGCTCCAGAGAATCCCGTCAGGAAGCTGGGTATGGATCCCTCTGAGCACGCTGCTAGGGTTTAAACATTCTTTAGTGTGTTACAGGGAACAGATTTATGTCATTGTCTTTTGTGTCATTTGATGTGTTTGTGTGTAATTCAGTGTCTGTAATTCTGCAGCGAGCTGGTTTCCACATTTCAGCAGACTCCGTCCTGTGTGTCCCTGAGTCCTGCAGGAGTTCTTGTGGCAGTGGGGACAGAACAGGGTTCTCTCCATCTCTACCACACACACACCAACCAGGTCACAGCTATATCTTCTTCCTCTCCTCTTTCTCATCTTGTTGTAGAAAAGGTAACACAGGTCTTTCTCTCAAAGTCGTCAAATCCTTTTGGGGAACTCTTTTGCTTTTTTTTTTTACAACAGGAAGTGAAGTCATTGGTTAGTAACTGTGACGGGATCTCGGGCTGTGTGTTTCTGGATGAGTGTGTTCTGTGGACCACCTCGCACGACGGCCAGGTAGAGTCCTGGGACGTTAGCGGTGGTTGCAGGTCAGTGTGCAGTGTGTTGGGAAAGAAATATATTACAAAGAAAGAAATAACTTCAGCAGTTTTTGACTGTCTGCATAAATAACTGTCTGAATATCTGTTAAACATCTGAGCATCTGTTTGTTCACCTGAACATCTGTCTCTCTTCCTCAACATCTGTCTCTGTCTTCTTCAGCATCTGTCTGTCTTCCTCAACATTTTTTATCTCTTTCTGAACATCTGTCTGTGCACCTGAACATCTGTCTGTCTGTTTGGATATCTGTCTCTCTTAATCAACATCTGTCTGTCTTCCTCAACATCCGTCTGTCTTCTTCAACATTTTTATCTCTTTCTGAACATCTGTCTGTGCACCTGAACATTTGTCTGTCTGTTTGCATATGTCTCTCTTAATCAACATCTGTAGGTCTTCTTCAACATTTTTATCTATTTCTGAACATCTTTCTGTCCACCTGAACATCTGTCTGTCTGGATCTTTGTTAGCTTCTCTGTCTAAATATCCGTCTGTCTGCCTGTCTTGATGTTTAAAGATCTAAAAATAACAAATCAGTGTGTTGAATGCCTCTGTAGGACGGCCCACCTGATGGCCCACTCCAACAGGATAACAGGATGTGATGTCAGCAAAGACAGGAAGCACTTTGCTACAGTTTCCTTAGACTTCACTCTGAAGGTCAGAATAATTCACATTAAACACAGTTTGTCATTCAACATAAACATATTATTTACTGTGTGTGTGTCCGTCTGTATCTGTGTGTGTGTGTGTAGGTGTGGTCTTCTCAGAAGGGGAAACAGGAGGCATCTCTGGAGAACCCCACCCCTCTGAATTGTGTAACCTTTGACCCTGAGGGGAGTCTGGTGGCGGTGGGTTGCTGGGACGGAGCAGTGCGAATGTGGGACTGGATCAAACAAGAGAACTGCATGGTGAGGAGGAAACAGGAAGTGAACAGAGAATTATGGGTCTTGGAGTCTGAATTGTTAGCTATCATGTTAATGTTCTCTCTCTGTCGTTTTCACTTTGTACTTATCTCTTTTTCTTTCTTATTCTTTTTGTGTATCTTTCATTTTCTTCTTCTGTCTCTCTTTCCCTCTTTCCTCTTTCCCTCCAGACTCTGTTAGGTCATCAGTGTTCAGTGCGCAGTGTATCGTTCTCTCCGTCCCCCTCTCTCTCGCTCCTCTGTTCTGGGGCGTTGGATGGAGAGATGAGGTTGTGGTCAGTTCCCGGAGAGTCCTGTGTATGGCGCTCTCTCGCTCACCGTGGCTCCACTGAGGCTCTTCGCTTTCTGAGTGATGGAGAGTCACTGCTCAGTGCTGGACATGATGGCATGGTGAGGGGACACACCCACACACATACAAGTGTGTTACTGATTACTGACGTAAAACTAAAGTGTGTGTGTGTGTGTGTGTGTGTGTTGCAGGTGCAGGTGTGGTCTGGAGGTCTCGGACGCTCGGTTTCAGTTTTGGGGGAGGAAAAGGTAGTGCTGAAAATACTGAGTTACCAGGAGCATGATGATCTGTCTGTTTGTCTGTCTGTTGATGATCATGGTGATGTTGATGGTGATGATAGTAATGATAAACATGGCAATGATGAAGGTGATGATAGAAATAATGACAATGATGAAGATGGTGATGATAATAGTAAGTGGTAAAGGTGAAGATGATGATGGTATTAATGATGTAGATAATGGTTGTGGTGGTGATGATGGTAAAGATAATGGTGGTGGTGATGATGAGTGATGTTGGTAATGATGAAGATAACGGTGGTAGTGGTGATGAGGATGATGATGATGATGATAGTAATGATGAAGATAATGGTGGTAACAATGATTAAGATAATAGTGACAATAATGATGAAGAAGAACTCCATTCTTCATTAAAGAAGCTGTTGAAATCATCGGGGTCCAGACCCGTTGCGATGTCTGAAGATGCAGCTCTCTGCGTGGCTGTGAACGGTCGTTACGCTGCTGTGGGTTACCATGGCAACGGGCTTAAACTTTACAACTTACAGTCAGGTACAATTTCATTTCAACTATAAACAATCCTGGCTTTTCTACAAGTGTTTATTAAAACTTAAACACTTTAAAAATGCTGAAAAGATCTAACTCTAACCTTTGCACACTTAAAGCTGCGATGTTTTAGGACTTTTCCCAGATAAATTTGAACTGATTTTAATTGAATCGATATTTAAGACATTTCTTTTGTTTCTGTATTTCGTGTTTGTCAATATGTAGATGTTGATTAAAGGTGGGGTGATGCACGATGTTTGAGAAACGCTTCAGAAAACTGAGTCGGGCCGACAAACAAAACAAACGTGTAGCCAATGAGCATAAAGGGGTGTGTCTTGTCAATATGCGGTGGAGAGAGCGTTCAGTGCGCATGTCTGACATTAGCATAAAGGGGCGTGTCTTGTCAATATGCGGCGCAGAGAGCGTTCAGTGTGCATGTCTGACATTAGCAGAAAGGGGCGTGTCTTGTCAACATGTGGCGGAGAGAGTGTTCAGTGCACATGTCTGACATTAGCATAAAGGGGCGTGTCTTGTCAATATGTGGCGGAGAGAGTGTTCAGTGCACATGTCTGACATTAGCATAAAGGGGCGTGTCTTGTCAATATGTTGCGGAGAGAGTGTTCAGTGCGCATGTCTGACATTAGCATAAAGGGGCGTGTCTTGTCAATATGTGGCGGAGAGAGTGTTCAGTGCGCATGTGTGACATTAGCATAAAGGGGCGTGTCTTGTCAATATGTGGCGGAGAGAGTGTTCAGTGCGCATGTGTGACATTAGCAGAAAGCGATTGAAACACTGACATGACGGATACCTGCCGTTACCTCTGCCTCGGGTTCTAGGTGTTGAACGTCGTCTTCCGCGTGAAACGGAGCTAAACCTTTCACGGTACAACACACAGTACTACAAAAACACATTTGTATTACCATAGTATTACTCATTGTGTTCATTTATTGATAAAAATATCCCCTTGGCCAGCCGCCCCAGCAGGTTCCGCCATAATAGTTGCCTGGGTTACGTATGTATGTGTGGGGCGGAGCTAAAACAGGGGTGACACCCAAAGGGGCGTGTTTGTTTTGGTGATTTCAAATGTCAACATTGGCTTTCAAACATCGTGCACTCCACCTTTAATATTATGTTAATATTTTATTTAATAGTGATCAAATTTACTGTATTGAAAAAGCTGAATGTGTCTTTCCTTGCTATGCTATTTAGATTTACTGAAGGTTATGTGAAGAAATAGGATTTTTATTTACGTGTGTATATGTTTGTGTGTGTGTTTGTGTGTATGTTTGTGTGTATGTTTGTGTGTGTTGTAGGTGGCTGTGTGTGGTCCACTGAGGACCTGCGTGTGTCCATTCTGTGTTTGCTCTGGCTGCAGACCTCAGCAGACGCTCTCCTGCTCTCTGGAGGCTTAGATCAGCGCCTACGCCTGTGGAGGGAGCAGAGAAAACATGGCAGGTCTCTGACACTCGCAGGAGACTTTGGGGACCAGAAGGGAGCTGTTCTCGCTCTGAGCCAGAACTCCACTTATGTAGCCTCCGCATCGGGTCGGTACCACACACACGTCCGGGTTTCGTAATAATAGCAATACTGTCTGATAAAAACAGAGCATCGTCTCAATTTACACTCCATACACCAATGCAGTGTTAAATCCTGGATTCTGATTGGTCAGAAGGTCCTAATTAATTATCTAGAACAACACGCTGAGAGCAGCACAGGTTAATGTTAATAACCTCACTCTGATACCTTGTCGTTTCTATAGCAACATCTTGGGCACAGTGAGGTACAGTGGACGCACCAGAGAAACATATTTAAGATGAAACTGTTGGTCTGTAAGGAGACGTTTATTTTACATTTATGGAAGCAGTCTGAGGTCTTCAGACAACATTGTGATTTCTTGTGACATGACAAGCTGCACGTTGTTGTCCTTATTGATGTTTCACAACATTAATTGTATTTAATTTTTTCTTTTTAAATTAGTAAGTTGTAATTGTTGACCCATTGCTCTGTGGTGCGAGAGGAATAAAACACTTCAGTGTGATCAGTAACGACGTTCTCAACGCTGAAGCTCACTGGTTTTTAATCCTCTGTTTGGTCACTCAGATGACTACACGATCGCATTGTGGCTGAAGAGAGATTTGACCTCTGACCCCTGGGTTAAACCGACAGCAGTGAGTCTTCTGAGGGGTCACAGCGGAGGGGTCACGTGTTTGGCCTTCAGTCCAAATGGAGATGAGCTGCTTTCAGGGGGAAAAGACAAGGTACAGAAACATTTCACCACAAAACACCACACACTCGGTGCGTCTCATGTGACATACACACACACATACATACACACACACACGCATACACACGCATACACACACACGCATACACACATACACACACGCATACACACACACACACATACGCACACACATACGCACACACATACACACACACACATACACACACATACACACACACACATACCAGGGTTCCCACGCGTCCTGGAAAACCTGGAAATCCTGGAAAATGAATGACCAATATTCCAGTCCTGGAAAACACATGGAAAATGAGAGAAAACATAAACTGTCCTGGAAAAAATCTTGTTGTCCTGGAAAATTATTATTTTTAAATGTTCTTGATCATTTAAAGAACAGTTTACAACTGGTCGAAACAACGTTAGTAACAGAAAGCGCTCTGTTCAGGGACGCTGAGTTTTGACGGGTTTTTGTTATGCTGTTTAATCTCGCTGTGACGGATGACGCTGTCTTGTGTTGGCGGTTTCAGGCGCTAGGAATGGTTTAAGTGCTCGAATGTTTTCAGCAAATGGTGACGAGTAAGCAGGTTATATTAACCTTGTTAATCTGACTATCATGTGCAAGGGGAATGCACAGCAAACTAAAGCATGCATGACGGCATTGGCCTGAGAAAGGAAAGGGTATTAATATGTGTCGTCTTTTTATTTTATAAATGTTGAAATTTCATTCACATGACAAATTGTCTTTAAAAGTATAATTAAGTAATAGCCATAAAGTGTACGTTGTTTTTAAGACTTCTGGAGATAAGAACATATTACTTTAGTCCGTGAATCTGTGATCCTTGTCTTTTTTTGCTAAATTTGAAATGTCTTGGAAAAGTCCTGGAAAATGATCTCTGAAAAAGAGTGGGAACCCTGACATACACACACATACACACAAACATACACACACACGCACACACACACACACACACACACACACACACACACACACACACACACACACGCACGCAGACACACACACACTCCTTATTCTCATGCTTACATTAATCTCTGTTCCTTTATTTTCCTGTAATGTCCCCAAGTGTTCTATTCTTTTTATAACAGGCAATTTGCCAATAAACACCTATTTTTGTAATTATAGATTAAGTCATTGTTACTCTAAATGTTACTGTTTTCAAATTTACAGAGAAACTGTAAAAAAAAAAACGTCTCTGTCATGAAGATGTGGGAAAACTTAAATTGACAGATTTACCTCTGACTGTTAAACAGCGCTGACATTGGAGACTCCTTCACACGTGTTAATAAACATCTCCTTCCATAAAACACAAACTTCAACTTATAATCTTATTACCGATTATCAACATTATATATTTCATTTATGTTAAACGTCCACAGTACAGGAAACTAATCAACACCTTCTGACCAATCAGAATCCAGAATGTACCAGTGCTGTGGTAGAATGTCATTTTTACCTCAACATGTGTTTAATAATGGTGTGTTTGTTTCAGGCTCTGATGGTGTGGAAGATAAACTCCTCTCCTCCGTCTCTCTCTCGCTCTTTACCACACTGCCATGGAGACTGGATTACTGGATGTGCCTGGACTACATCTTCCCTGGTAAGTGTGTGAAATTATACAGCTATTTCATGGAAAATTCAATACTTCAAACTATACATTCAACTCCAAAGGTATTGGCACTCGCTATAAAGTCACTTCATGTGACAGAGTACACTTTATTACTTATTATAACACCTTTTATAACACATGTATAAACACTGAACAGTATATTTATAGAGTTGTGCGTGTGTGTGTTTGTATGCGTGTGTGTGTGTGTGTGTGTGTGTGTGTGTGTGTGTGTGTGTGTGTGTGTATGAGCCTCAGAGGATAAAAGATGTTTATTCAGTTTAATGTGTCTGTAGCTGAGCTGCTCTAACGACTGCAGACTGCGACTGTGGGACATTCAGACAGGAAATTGCATCAGAGAAGTCTCGACTGCATCCTCTGTGGGTGCGATGTGTTGCTGGGTGAGTCAACGGGCTTGTCCCAAACAGTAACATTTCCGTATTTCTATATGGGCTGTGGTAGCCTAGTGGTTAAGGTGTACTTATATCTGTCTGTCCGTCTGTCTGTTTCTTTCTTTCTATCTTTCTTTATAACCTCATATCTGTCTGGATGTTTATCCGCTTGTTGTTTATCTAGTTTGTCTTTCTGACTGTTATATTCTACTTTGTTTATCTTTGTCATCTGATCTGTCTTTCTGTGTGTTTTCCTGTATGTATATCGCTCTGTCTGTCTGTCTCTGTTTTACACTCTATTTATCTGTCTATCTACCTGACATGAGACAATATATTTTACTCAGTTTTATTATTAAAATTTTATAGTATGCAAATGCGTGTATATATATATATATATATATATATACATATATATATATATATATATATATATATATATATATATATATATATACGTATATATATATATATATATATATATATATGTATATATATATATATGTATATATAAAATAGTGTCTGTGTGTGTGTATGTGTGTGTGTGCTGCAGGAGGACTATGTGATGTTGGGTTCATCTGATGGACAGCTGACTGTGTGGAAATCTGATTTAGGAGTGATTACTGAGATCAAAGCCCATCTTTCTCGCCTCCACCACACCACCATTATCTCTAAACCAGGTAACACACAAGCACACACACACTCGGGTGTAACCACTCGTTCATTACCCACTCATTCTTTCCGGATGTGTTCTCAAGGCCTGGTGAAGAAACCCGAAGACCTGCTGATCGCTACAGCATCTGACGATGGATCTGTGAAACTATGGCAACCTCTGCAGGTAGAAACCATCTTCATATTAAAACAAATCTCTAACCTGTGCTGGAAACATCAGATCAGTCTAATGTTTATGTTAATGCTCTCGTTCTGATGCATACACACACTTGTGTCACCACTCAGAAGTTGATCATTTTTATATAAGTGATCCCCACATGGTGTTCCTTGTGTTCATTTTTTATACCAAGCAATTTTCCTACAAATACCCTTTTTAATTACCCCCACCCCTCTCCCTCTGCGCCCCCCCCACCCCCCACTCCCCATCCCCCCTCTCTCTGCCCCTAGGTTGACCATCGCAGTACTCTAGTCGGTCACAGTGGGAGTGTTTCTGCTTTAGCGAGCAGTTCTGGTCCAAACTTCCTCACTGTGTCTGAGGATCACAGTCTCCGAGTCTGGAGCATTAACACAGGTCTGAAGTCTCATCCTCATGTGTCTTATCTTCTGATATTCTGACAGTTCACATCTTATGACTGAATAGTTCATCGTAAAAATCAACATACTCCTTTATAATCGTTCTTTATTCCTCTTCTCAGTGCTGTGTCTGTAGAGTGTCTGTTTGTTACTCATTAAAACATTTCCACACGCACTTTGTCTTGAAGATAAAGATTAAAAACAAAGTTACAGTTAAAATATTTG
>NC_083474.1:21965730-21993230 GCF_030014155.1 Tachysurus vachellii
AGAAAGTGCCGATGAAGATTTGATGGAGTGGATTGTAAAGTGATGCTCAGTTCTCTTTTTTTATTTTTTTATTTTATTTTATTTTTTTGTTTGTTTGTTTTTTTTTCTGTGACGTTTGTTTAGCCGACCCCAATAGGACCGGTTTCCACTGATACACCGCTCCAGTCCAACAGCAGAGATAAAGCACAGCAGCAGACCAAAAACCAGGTACACACACACACACACACACACACACACACACTCACTCACTCACTCTCACTCACTCACTCACTCACTCACTCACTCACTCTCACACACACACATTCACGCACACATTCACTCACATTCACTCACACACACTCACACACATTCACACACACATGCACTCACTCTCTCACACACACACACACATACACACACACACACTCACTCACTCACACTCACTCACTCACACACACATTCACACACATTCACACACACATGCACTCACTCACACACTCACTCACACACTCACTCACTCACTCACTCACTCACACACTCACTCACACACTCACTCACACACTCACTCACTCACTCACTCACTCACTCACTCTCACTCACTCACTCACACTCACTCACTCTCACTCACTCACTCACTCTCACTCACTCACTCACTCTCACTCACTCACTCACTCACACTCACTCACTCACACTCACTCTCACACTCACTCTCACACTCACTCACACACTCACTCACTCACTCACTCACTCACTCACACTCACACACTCACTCACTCACACTCACTCACACACTCACTCACACACTCACTCACTCACACACTCACTCACTCACTCACTCACACACTCACTCACTCACACTCACTCACACACTCACTCACACACTCACTCACACACACTCACTCACACACACACTCACTCACACACTCACTCACACACTCACTCACACATGCACTCACTCACACACACACCCATACCCATTCACTGAAATTAGCACTAGTTAAAATTGTCTCTTTGTCTCTACTGTCAGTGTCATTTATCAAGGAAATGTCTATTTTTAGATAAATTCTAAAAAATATTGGCACCCTCACTTTAACCTCATACTTAGGAAAAAAATAAATGGAAAAATAAAACCACGGGAGAGGATCTCTCCTTCCTCACTCTGGATGCTACGACCTCATTGGAGCTTTGTTTCATTTTAGATTTTATTTAATTATTTTTAAATCATCCCTTCAATACCGTGTGAAAAAAAGTGTTTCTCTTTATTTTCACCAACAGCTTTTTATTTACTTTATTTTTCTTACAGCTAATTAAATAAACGAATCAATTCTGTGAAACTAAAACGGTTATCATTTTCACCTCGATTAGCACACGGAAAATTTCAATATCTGGTGTTTTTATTATTTTATTTATTTATTTATTTATTTAATTTTTGTTTATTTTTAAGAATCACCACATTGACGACTTCTCATTTCGTTTCATCTTTATAAAGGGTGCTAATAATTTTAGAGCTGACTGTATATAAAAACCTTTTCATTTCAGGACAGATTATAGACACACTGATTTTTGCACATTTGTTTTTATCTCTGAAATATTTTGTCAGAAAATGTTCTAAACGCTCACAGAAGCATCAGCGAGGAGACCAATCAAAACCACACTCGCGCTCCTGCTTAACCAGCACTCAGTAGTTTATCGCTTTAAGTTAGATGTCAGTTTAAAGTGTAAACAAAACGCACACATCTCTGTCCAAACATACTGATTTAACCAGACCAGACCTTAATAATTCTGCTCCAGTGAGGGAGATCGGAGGAGAACCATCAGATTGCCCCTTTTCCACAGAGGCAGTTTGAGTGCTGGTTCGGAGCCTGATTTAGAACCAGTTCTTTCTTTTCGACAGCCAAAGCACCGGCTCTGAACCAGGAAAAGTGGTTCTTAAGTAGCACCAAAACGTTGCTGGTCTAGACTTAAGAACCGTTTGTGTCAGGGGCTGTGGGCGGGGCTGTGGGCGGGGCTACTGTTAGCGCATTTGATAATGTAGCTTAAGTATACTAATGTTTAATACACTTTTACTTTAAGCACACATTATAGTAAGTAGCTACATGCTAAGGCTAACTTTTTTCTGTGTTAATGAAAAATAACGTTGTACTTTCTTGGTTACAACCTCCTTTTATACAAATTACATGGAGCTGCACGTACACGTTGGATTCGCCGCGTTTGGATGCTAATGTAGGTTCACAAAGCCATGAGCATTAACAGTGAAGAAACCTCCGCCATTGTTGATGTGTTTGTGTTTGCCGCTGCTGCGCTAAAGTTGCCGGGACACGTGACACGTATACAGTGACGTCAGACTCGGCTCTGTGATGCTCTCTAGCCGGTGGAAAGACAAACCGGTTCTTAGAAGGTTCACCAGTGGAACCAACTTTGAACCAGCACCAGTGTTGGCTCTGAACCAGCACCAGTGTTGGCTTTGAACCAGCACTCGGGTCTTTTTGGTGGTAAAGGGGCTTAAGATTCTTCTTGGCTGAGAGGAGAGCAGCCTGATGTGGCCTCCTGCTGCTGTATCTCAGGGCCTTTTTACACCCGGTCACTTCACGTGTTGTCTCTGATCCGATAGCTATCTGATTTGTTAAACTGTTCCATTTACATTAGGCCACATAAATGCGTCTCGGCGAATCGGATATCAATCCGATTGTTCTACTCCCGCCCAAAATGCAAACATATTTTATCTAATTTCCGGGGTAATTGAAATGGAACACGCTTTGGTGTGTGCGGTTTTCAAAAAGAAGACGAAAAAACTCGTTACGACGGTTACGCTACAAAATACAGCATTTACTGTTTGTTTCTGGCGCGATGGACAACTCGTGAGTCACCTGCGAGTGACGTACTTCCGTTTGGGAGGAGTATAGCGCTGACGTATGTGGCTTGAACAACCACATTCATTTACACCTGTCCAGTTTCATCTGAAATGCGTCCCAGACCACCTCCTGAAGGGGTTTGTACTGTCGGATTTATATCCGTCTCCAAAACGTTTCGGAGGGCATTTAGACCTGGACTTTTTACCATCGGATAGCTATCTGATCACAGAAAACACATGAAGTGACCAGGTGTAAAAAGCCCCTGAGGGTGTTAAGACTGATCGAGTTACTGTATTCTTCCTGTTTAGCTCTGATCGTTCTCGTCAACGGTGCGTCTCAAACACTGAAATGCCGCAACAGAAAAGATCGATTTAAGATTTTTCATATAAAACCCCGGCTTTCTGGAGGGCTTTTGCTTTCTGTAGAACCGAACGCCGAACTCTAACCTTCTCCTTGTTTTGATTGGTCACCTTGACTCGAGTGACGAGAGAGAGAGAGATGGTGCTATTCACACTGTGTTCACATGTCTGAACTTTACACAGACACTTAGCAGGTCACCACATACCTCTCTGCATGTGGAGCTCTTTTTTTTTTCTTTTCTTCTCCTTCCTCCTTTCTCTGTCCTCTGTTAGCTGGAGCACTCTGCTTCTGCATGGGAAATGTTCCTCTTTCTGGGTTTTTATTTGTTTTGTTTGTTTTTTTTTTTTCTTTTACACCCTCACATCACCAACCACATGAACACCCCCCCACCTACCCCAGTCTCCCGAACCCAAAGGAAGTGAATCCCAGCCGACCAACAGGGAGCTCCTGGGCTCGCATCTCACCGCTGATAGGCTGGGGGGCTCTGTGCAGGTACTGGGAAGGGGGTGTGTGTGTGTGTACATGTACGTGTGTGTGTGCTGCTTTGCTTAGCATCTTTCTGTATCTCAACCTCTTTCCCTCTGTATGTCACCACTCCTCTGTGGCTCTTATAAAGTATGTTTCCATCTGAATGTAAATGTTTGTGCACGACGCTGTACAACATTCTATGATTAGCATCAAAGCAGAGTGTAAACTGCGCTACAACATTTTATTAGGATACAAGTGATACCACAATGTAAATGTAAAACTTACAGCTGAATAAAACCTTCAGCGTCGTCCCTGGTTAGTTTTTACTAAGCAGAATTCTTATTTCCATATCTGATGAGTATCAAAAAAAGTGTACTTGTGTACTAAAAACTGTCATGATCAAAGATGTATCAGTTTTATTGAGTCTGTCTGTCTCTCTCTCTGTCTCTCTGTGTGTGTGTCTGTCTGTCTGTCTCTCTCTCTCTGTGTCTCTCTCTCTCTCTCTCTGTGTCTGTCTGTCTGTCTCTCTCTCTCTGTGTCTCTGTCTCTCTCTCTGTGTGTGTGTGTGTGTCTCTCTCTCTCTCTCTCTCTCTCTCTCTCTCTCTCTCGCTCTGTGTCTGTCTGTCTCTCTCTCTGTGTGTCTGTCTGTCTGTCTCTCTCTCTCTCTGTGTCTGTGTGTGTCTTTCTCTGACTCTCTCTTTCTCTGTGTCTCTCTGTCTCTGTCTCTCTCTTACACTGCGTGACCCCAAAAAAAGTTTTTGAGGTCAGACACAGGGTTAAACCTGTGACTGTAATTTAAAATTAGATTGTGATTATCGTGTGTGTGTGTGTGTGTGCAGTGTTTTACGTTCACTACTAGACACTTGGGGGTTCACCATAAAAACCTGTGTGTGTGTAATATACACACCGCACACACACACCTAGACTTACACACCCCTATATAAATAAAATCACATGCTAAGATGGAAACTTTACTTTATACAAAAATACGTGTATGCCTTTTTTTATCTCTCTCTCTCTCTCTCTCACACACACACACACACACACACACACACACACACACACACACACACACACACACACACCCTTCTACCTTGTTGTGTGTGTGGTGAGTATTTTCTCCTGCTGTGTTTCCTCTCCCTCACTTCTGTCTTAAAGATCTGCTTTATCTGCACTGGTGACCTCGCTGTAACCCCACGCTCACACCAGCAGCGTCACACCACCGGTTCTCGATGCCTTTAGTTTCTCTGCTTCGTTTTATACACAAGCGTTTTGTCCTGCTCAAATTTTTATAATCAATGTTCGATTAATGGTTAAAGGGCAAAGGATTTAGTCTAAGAAACAATCCTGTAGCTTTCAACCACTCACCAGAGACACAGACGATCTCTTTTCTTTATCATGTCTCTGTACACAGGTTAAATATGAGCAGTCTAAATATTCAGTGAATAAGCTTCAGACCTCACACACTGTAGGAATGACTGTAGTGGATCTCTGTCGGTTTGTCGTTTGCTATGATGAAGGATAAGGTGTAAAGACGGACATTTTCTAGACGTAACCGAGCGATTACGATCATTACCGTGACAACAGGATGACCGCTTTACTGAATCACACCAGCAGAAGGCGCTGATGCGCAGGTTTAAAATCCGTCCCAGCGAAGCGGAAGCTAAACCCCACATTAAGGCGCTTTATACAGAATGAACGACGAGGTTCCTTCGGTATTGTTTTGTCTGGTGATGATAAACGTGTCTCAGAAATCTATCCCAGAGTTCACACACTTCTTTAAAGGCTCGTTGTGTCTCCTTAAACATTCAGGTCATGAGTTCTACCAACGGTGAGGTGAACACGGATGATCCCACAGCAGGGCACTCCAACGCTCCTATCACCGCTCCTGCTGAGGTCGAGGTTGCCGACGATACAAAGTAAACACACACACAAACACACACACATGCGCACAAACACACACGAATTACAAATGATGAGTTTCTTAAAGGTTTTATTTTTTTCTGTGTGCGCGTGTCTGTGTGTGTGTGTGTGCGTGTGTGTCTGGGTGCGTGTCTGGGTGCGTGTCTGTCTGTCTGTCTGGGTGCGTGTCTGTCTCTGTCTGTCTGTGCGTGCGTGTCTTTCTGTCTGTCTGGGTGCGTGCGTGTCTGTCTGTCTGTGTGTGTATTTGTATCTGCCCTATTTGGAAAAGAAAGAGCACAGTGTTAAGAGATACGATTTAATATTTATATACAGCCAAGAAGGGAAAGAAAAGAGGAGAAAGAGAAATAAAAGGAAAGAAGCATAAAGAAAGAAGGAGGAGGAGAGGGAATGAGAGAGAAAGAAATAAAAAGAGGTGGAAAGAGCAGGAGAGAATGTAGAGTGAAACAGAAGGAAAGGAATAGAAAGAAAGAAATAGACAGAAGCAAAGGAAGAAAAGAGCAGAGAGTAATTAATTGTGATTAACTCATTTTATTGGATTCTAATAACGAATATAGAAATAATAGAAGTGATCAATTTAAGACAAAACTAACCGTGTGAACTCGTCCATCATGATGTTCAGAAGACCTGAAGTTCCAGCTGCTCCTTCTATAAACGATTCTCTTTTCCGAAAAAGTCTACAATCGCATCCAGCCATCACTATGGAAACCATAAACCATTAGAACGACCGTAGGATGAATCTAAATGTGCGTGACTGTCAGAGCTGCTGTTCCACACATTAACCAACAACCGTCTTTTTGTGTTTTTTTTTCTTTTCAGGTGCTGCTGTTTTTTTAAGCGGAGGAAGAGGAAAGGCCTGCAGCGGCACAAGTGAAGAAGGGTGGAGAGGAGGGAGAGAAAGGGGACTGGAGCGTGGATCGCTCCGTGAGTGTGTGTGTGTGTGTGTGTAAGAGTGTGTGAGAGATACTTGTCAGATCTGAAGACTCTGAACTGCCACTTGCGAATGTACAAACACCCAAGACGCAGAGAGACTGACTGAGTGAGACGCGCGCGCGCGCATGTGTGTGTGTGTGTGTGTGTGTGTGTGTGTGTGTGAGAGCAGAAAACGTGACGGCAGACGGACGGACGGTAGATCACATTATCAGAGGACTTAAAGCAACTGTTTAAACGCTGAGTGTTTAATTTTACAGGATGAAAGTACGAGCCTGATTGTGAGAGGACTACAGACTGTGATGTCAGGAAACGCAAACCAGAATCACTCTGCTTATGTACATTGTGTGGGTTTGGGTTAGTTTTCTTTTGTTTGTTTGTTTGTTTATTTTTAATGTAATTTAAAATGAAGTTGTTTTGTTGCTCTGCTGTCTCTGAGTTGAACTGTTTTTTATTCGTGTTGTCCTGTTTTTTTTTTTTGTTTTTTTGTTTTTTCTCGCTCTTTCTTTCTTTCTTTCTTTCTTTCTTTTCTTTTCTTTTCGGTTTTTTAATGCTCATGTCCTTTCTATTTTTTTTCTGTCAACATGGATGATGTAGCACAGTGCTGGACTCAGGTAGTGTGGCAGACAGAGAGAAAGACACAGCCTGCGTCTTAATACTGTTTCACACACACACACACACACACACACACACACACCATGTACTGAGTGTGTCCAAACTGTGGTTTGCTTATCAGGAAGAACAACATGGCTGAAACGGGTTTTTCAGAAAGGTGTATTTTTTTTTTTTTTTTTTTTCTTCCCCTCCCCTTAAATATAAAAACACATGTGCACACGGTCACACACAGTCACACACGGTTGTTTTACAGAAGTCTGATGAGGAAGTGCATTTTTCTGTCCTGGAACTTGGTGGTTGTTGTTTTTAGAATCACAAAAGCATTTTAGGTTGCAAATATCTGCATACGGTTAAAGAGCAGCAGTGCAGCTAACTGTATCTGGCTACTTTAGGACGTTACCTTCATTAGGCTCTGAAATTCTTGTTGGTTTATCCAACAACTACATTCCAAATAGACTCGTGAGGTTAAACCACAGATACCCAGCATACTGCATGATAACCTTATCCAGCTAACTTTATCTAGATATAAACAGCTACATTAGTTATCTGGCTAACTATTTTATTTAGTTCATTTTATCTCCACCGCCAGCTGGCAGTTTCTCATTAGCTCGTACTACAACTACAACCAAATATATGCACAAGATTAAGTGGTAGCTTTCTGGCTAACGTCAGCCAGCTAAACTTATCCAGTTAACTTTCCTGTCTAACTTTTTAAATAGATGTGTATTTCTCAGCCAAAATCCACCTGTTTTCATCCAGCTAGCTACACTGTTCCTGCTACAACCAAATAGACACATAAGGATAAACTAATTTAGTCAACTTTATCGACATGTTGATTTTTATCAGTTTATATGTTCAGAGTTATGTCTTCAAATGTCCTTGGCTGTTCATCGTTTTAGCTTCATTTGGGACCTCGAGAAGAAGAATAATTGGTGAGCTAACAGGGCAGCAACACAATAACAACACTAATCCTGCCTTCACATGCGTGCGGCATTTTCAGCTAATTTTTAATAAGCTTCTATCAACAGTAACTTAATGTCCAATCAGTTTGTATAGAATTGAGCAAACTCTGTTTCTAAATGCTGCTTGCTAGTGTGGAAAAAAAAAGCTAGGTAAATCCAGCAGGATCGTTACCAGATAAACATTAGCGTGTGAGCTAGCATAGCGTCTGAAAGCTTTATTCTGTAATCGTCATACATTTTTGTGATCTCAAGCTAAAAGGACAGACGTGGACTTTTTTCCCCCTTCCATGTTAACATTCTGGTATATAATTCTTATTCGTATAAAATAGAAATGTATTTATTCGTCTTTCCGCTCAGACCTGTGTAGAATCTCTACCTCTAGTTAGCATAGTTTTCCTCTAGATAACACAACTTTCTTACCTTTACCTCATTCTGCTAATTGATTAGCACACCAGCTATCACACTACTTCTCCAGTAGAATTAGGTAAAATTTAGGATGTTCTACTAACTAGAGGGGGCACGGTGGTTTAGTGGTTAGCATGTTCGCCTCACACCTCCAGGGTCCACCACCTTGTGTGTGTGTGGAGTTTACATGTTCTCCCCGTGCCTCGGGGGTTTCCTCCGGGTACTCCAGTTTCCTCCCCCGGTCCAAAGACATGCATGGTAGGTTGAGTGGCATCTCTGGAAAATTGTCCATAGTGTGTGATTGTGTGAGTGAATGAGAGTGTGTGTGTGTGTGCCCTGTGATGGGTTGGCACTCCGTCCAGGGTGTATCCTGCCTTGATGCCCGATGACGCCTGAGATAGGCACAGGCTCCCCGTGACCCGAGGTAGTTCGGATAAGCGGTAGAAGATGAGTGAGTGAGTGAGTGAGAGTACTAACTAAAGTTTGACTTTGCTAATTTAAATGTAGTCAGCTAACTCGAAAGCTAAACCTTTGGGGAGGGGGTTGGAAAGATAATCCTACCGCTAAACCCGCATCTAAAAAGAGGCAGATTTTTACATTTTGTATAATATATGTATATTTTTTTTAAACATGAAGCATTATATTGCTTGTTTACGTTTCTTTGTCTTTCTTAAAGACGGCCGTGGCGTTTCATACGAAACACGAACGGTCGTGTATTTATCAGGCTAGCTAGCGTGCTAACTAGCATAACTATGAAGCTAAGCTAATTTCGTAAACACATGGAGTCCCAAAATGAACTTTTACATTTTGAGAGAAATCATTTCCTCAAATTTAAATAGATAAAGGACATTAATTTTAGCTAGCTAGCTTAGCTTCTGGGTGAGGAATTAGCCGAACAATCGATTTGCCGCTTCACGATTACTGATTAATTTATTTTACGTGTCTGTGCGTCCTCATCGGAACGACTTGTATTACTGTACCAAAGCTAATTATTCACCATGTTAGCACAATACACTTCTTTATTTTTTAATAATACTCCAAGAAGCGCAACCCAATTTCATGTATCCTCATTTAATTCCTCAGCAGTGTTTTATTATTTTTTTTCTTTATTTTTTGCTCCTGTTTAATAATTACAGCTGAAGCAAGACGAGAAGTGTGTCGGAAACAGTATTGACGCAGGTCTGTCATCTCTCTTCTTGTAAACTGCACTTTTGTGGGTAAAAGGAAAAACATATATATAACACTGACATTTATGACCGTGATCACAGAGTAAATCGTTTCTACACCCGATTTGTCTCTGCTGAAAGGACAAACGTGACGCTCGGCGGTTTTGCCCCCGAGCCGGAATCAGAAGGACGTCTGGTGTTTATGAAATAGTTTGTGCCTTTCTAAGTGGAACGTTGAACACGTCACTCTCGGTGGTTCGTCCTCGGCGGTTTTTGTCTCATGAGTTTATTAAGAGAAACGGAGGAAGTGTATCAGAGTGAGAATGTACGAGACGTTACATACATATTAAATGTCCTTTCTTCCCCGACTCACGCAACGATATTTATTCAGGATCAGATATTTATTTCAGCATTGCTCAGGTTCATATAAACATGGCAACCAATGAATGATCAATAAGGCTACTTGCAGGGTTGAACTTTTTTCTTTTCTTTCTTTCTTTTTTTTTCAAGATCCAAGCTGTTACAAATCCTTTTCTTTTTTTATTTTAATTGTATTGCTGTGTTGGACGTTTAGGTTAAATTCCAGCTGGCTGATGGTAATTATAATCATTTACAAATCGACTACGATCGCCCCGCCCCTTCGTATACCCCGTCCCTTCATTCACCCCTCCCCAACCTCGGAGTGTTGTCATGGTAACCATCGATCGTTCTAGTTTGATGAAATTTTCTCCCTTTTTCTCTGCACTTCTAAAACTTTTGTCTGAATCTCAAACGTAATTTTAAAACTACTTATTCGGCCTCGGACACGGTTTATAACCTGCTCAGCTCACAGCGAAGCTCCATCGTCCAGCATCATCGTGCACGCCCACATGGTCCCCAGGATCGCTGCTGATCGGTGGAAGCGGAGACGAAGAAGCAGAGGAGAAAGTGCACAGCTGAAGTATTTTACTTTCATATGTCAGTAATCCAGAAGTTAAATTAAAAACGTTTTAGTTTGATTTATTCTGTGATAACTAAATGCCTCATAAATAAAGACTTTTATAATATAGCCCTCTTGTCTTTGTTTTTTTTTTTTTTTTTACTTCGACAATCCCGTTTTATCGCTGGTTTATTTGTAGCCTTTTCAGTTCGTCATTCAAAGCTCATTTTCACTCGTCTGTAGTTTTGACATTTGATGGTACCTACATCAGGTTTCGCAAGCTTATTAAATGACAATCTGCCAAGGATCAGCATAGATTAGACATTAATATCAGATTGACCAGCTGTGACTGAATGGATGGAATAAATGAACATATTTACTGGGTGGATGGATGGATGGATGGATGGACGGATAAATAAAATGAATAGTTTGATGGGATAGATAAGTGGATAGATAGATGGATGGATTACGCTAATAGATATGTTGGATGGACGGATAAATTAAATCATGCGATTGGATGGATTTATGGATTAAATGGATAGATTTAATGAAGGATGAGTGAAACAAATGGATGCCTGAATAGAAGGGTTGATTAAATAGATAGTTAGATGGTTGGATGAATAGGTTTAGTTATGGATAGATGGGCAGATATTTTGAATGAATAATAATCAGATGGTTTGATGGATGAAACGAAGAGCGATTGTCAAGTGGAAATTAATTACTGGATTAATGGAATGTATGAAAAGATTAAATTATTAGGTAGATGGTGGGATGTATGTTTGGTTGGACGAATAGATTAAATTATTGATTAAATAATCATCAGATGGACGTTTCATGGTTGAATTTCTTTGAGGTAAAGGAACATTTATGGATGTTTCATTCTGGTCACTTCCTCTGAGTTTTCTTAGTTCTGTGTGAAGTGAAAGAGAAAACCTCACAGTCCACTTATTATTGAAATCTTTAAGAAATTTGGAGTATATTCTTGGGGAACATTCCTCGTTCCTCTGGGATGTGATGAAGTGTCTGTGAATATTGTGATATAATTATAACGCTGCTTCATTTAACTACTTCTTCACTTGGACCTGCGTGAGAACAGGAACGGTGTGAGACCTATGAACACATTGTGATTGTTCAATCATTAACCTTTACAGAGAAGTCAAAAGTGTTGCTCATGCATGATGGTGCAAAACTCCACTGTATGTGCAATAAAGAGATATATTTAGGCTTCAGTATTCTAAGTGATTTGAAGTTAACACAAAACTGAGCACGAAAGTTAACATTTTAGTTTAACAAACAAAATTTCATTACAAGAATAGACTATTGTAACAACACCGTGCATAACTGTTTGTTTGTTTTTGTTTATTTTTATTTATTTATTTATTTGCTTGCTAATTAATTAATTCACTGATTAACTGATTAATTAATTAACTGATTAAATAACTGAATAATTAATTGCTTAATTAGTTAATTAATTTGTCTGTTTGGCCAAACCCATAGTTTAGTATATTCAATTAATCTAATATACAATATATAATCTTAATTAATAACAATATTAATTTTGGTCTCAATTTAAACCATTTTACCATTAAAATGACTGTAATCTTCGGCAGCACGTGCAGGCTGCGTTACCAGATCCTACACGCTCCCTACACGAGTGCACTTTGTAGGGTGTAAGACAAGGCGCCGCAGTGTCACTCTGTAGCAGAATGTAGTGCACTATGTTAATGCGCGACGCTCTATTTGGGACGCAACCCGGAAGTGGCGACGGTTTCTTGATTTTTATATTTTTATTTAACCACAAAAAAAGGTTTTAAAAATAATATAATAAAAAAACGTGTTCAAAACGTATATTATGCTAAAATGAATTTTATTGAGTTTTATGATCCACAATAAACTGTGTTTACGCCCCTCCCACTCACGAGTCAGCTGACTTTCTGTATGTGACTTAAAAACAAACCGGGTGGAAAAAACGCGGTGTTTGTTTTTCTCCAAACACGAAGGCGTATTAACTTTATTTTAACTCCCAGCCTCTGTAAAGGCGGATGAAGAAGATGTTAAAGAGGATAGAAAGTGAAAAAAAAAAAATACCACGTTAGTTGATTCAGTGTAACTGGTTTGTGTGTCATGGATGAATCGATACCTCTGCTGAGTCGACTCAGTTATGCAGTCGGACACTTTTTAAACGATTTGTGCGCCTCTATGTGGTTCACTTACCTCCTGGTGTATTATCACTCTGTGTTGGGCTTTCAGAACACGTATGCTGGTGTGTTATTGTTAGTGGGACAGATAGCAGATGGAGTGTGTACTCCTCTGATCGGATATGAATCGGACAGGACGGCAGGATGCGGCAGTTACGGCAAGAGGAAAACATGGCATTTAATAGGTAAGATTTCTCTTCTAATCTACAGAAACTTAGTGCTGTCCTGCAGGCGACAGTTTAGTCTAGATGTCATTACATATAAACGGACTCTGACAAGCAGTTTAAGGAGAAGATTTGGGCGAAAAGGAAAGTGTGTATTAGTCTGGGGAATTCCGACGCTTTTCATTGAGTCAACGGAATCGCTGTAAGAGCCGACTCTCCTCGGTCCCAGTAAGAGCCGACTCTCCTCGGTCCCAGTGAGAGCCGACTCTCCTCGGTCCCAGTGAGAGCCGACTCTCCTCGGTCCCAGTGAGAGCCGACTCTCCTCGGTCCCAGTGAGAGCCGACTCTCCTCGGT
Source organism: Tachysurus vachellii (assembly GCF_030014155.1). Lineage (NCBI taxonomy): Eukaryota > Metazoa > Chordata > Actinopteri > Siluriformes > Bagridae > Tachysurus > Tachysurus vachellii. The sequence goes on from NC_083474.1 coordinate 21,979,023, forward strand.
CCCAGTGAGAGCCGACTCTCCTCGGTCCCAGTGAGAGCCGACTCTCCTCGGTCCCAGTGAGAGCCGACTCTCCTCGGTCCCAGTGAGAGCCGACTCTCCTCGGTCCCAGTAAGAGCCGACTCTCCTCGGTCCCAGTGAGAGCCGACTCTCCTCGGTCCCAGTGAGAGCCGACTCTCCTCGGTCCCCGTGAGAGACGACTCTCCTCGGTGCCAGGGAGAGCCGCCTCTACTCGGGTCCCAGTGAGAGCCGACTCTCCTCGGTCCCAGTGAGAGCCGACTCTCCTCGGTCCCAGTGAGAGCCGACTCTCCTCGGTCCCAGTGAGAGCCGACTCTCCTCGGTCCCAGTGAGAGCCGACTCTCCTCGGTCCCTGTGAGAGCCGACTCTCCTCGGTCCCCTGTGAGAGCCGGCTCTTCGGGGGTCCCTGTGAGAGCCGGCTCTTCGGGGGTCCCTGTGAGAGCCGGCTCTTCGGGGGTCCCTGTGAGAGCCGGCTCTTCGGGGGTCCCTGTGAGAGCCGGCTCTTCGGGGGTCCCTGTGAGAGCCGGCTCTTCGGGGGTCCCTGTGAGAGCCGGCTCTTCGGGGGTCCCTGTGAGAGCCGGCTCTTCGGGGGTCCCTGTGAGAGCCGGCTCTTCGGGGGTCCCTGTGAGAGCCGGCTCTTCGGGGGTCCCTGTGAGAGCCGGCTCTTCGGGGGTCCCTGTGAGAGCCGGCTCTTCGGGGTCCTAAAAGTGTCAAAAAGACACACGATCAGCTCAGCTCACCAATAAAAGTTGACTCTTTCACCAATCAGTTGGTTTATATCACAGATAAGAGTCGACTCTATCACCATTGACACAGGTCAGACAATTGGTGCTGACTATGTCGACTCCTAGAAAGAGTCGACTCCTGTCATTCTCAAGAGTCCTAATAAGAGCTGGCCCTTTTGATTCTTCTTTAAAGTCCTTCTCTTGCGAACCTCTCTACCTTTTCTTTCATGAAGTGACTAAGGAAAAAAAACCCATAGATTTTTATAGTATAGAGTAATTTCAAAAAGCCTAAACTCATCTGTCCTGAAGATGTTGGAAATCTTCTACCTGTGAGACTCTTTATGAATAATAAATAATCGTCTCCTAACAGAAACCATCAACACAGCAAACATTTTATACATTTTTAGAGTAGTGTCCAGCATCGGCATCCCTGCAGACGAGCTGGTACTGTAAAAACCATAACATTAATGTTTAATGGGCACATTTATATCGTCGCTGTCGGGCGGAAACCTCGTATGTCCAAATTTGGTCAGTTTCATATTTTTTCACATATCGATGCTATTGGTCAGTCCCCACGTGGGTCTGTTATTTTTACAGGTTATTAACCAATCTAAAGTCTTGAAAATAGCTTGAGCACAAATCTCATAACTCCATTGGACACTTCAACTGTCCACCTCTTCCTCACTCCGCGGGAGAGCTTCACGGCATATTTCTCCTCAAGAAGAGTCGCAACGAATCAACACGTCTTCTGAGGTAAATGTCTTCAAAACACTGGGCTCAAAGAAAAAAAGATCTTGACCCCCGCTAGTTCTGGTGCTCGTCTGAGGACAGGAATTTAGCGCTAGACAATCCACTGCAACGCGGACTAAACCCTGTGCACTGCAGATAAGGTACGGCGTTTTTTTAATGTCCTGAAAAATAACGTTTTTGGAGATACGAGGATTCTGTCTGACAGCGATGATATAAACCTTTGATTATAGCAAATGAATCAACACCTAAATGATGCTGATCTTTTTTTTTTATCTTTCTGTCTGTCCAGGGACGGTCAGCGTGATCGTCTCTTTCCCCTTCATCTTTAATCAGTGTCTCGGCTGTAGCGAGTACACTCCACAGTGGGCCAGTCTCATCTACTTCACCCCTTTCATCGTCATCTTCCAGTTTGGCTGGGCTGCGACCCAAATCTCCCACCTGTCCCTAATTCCCGAGCTGGTGAAGTCCGAGTCGGCCAAAGTGGAGCTCACGGCTTACAGGTACGGCGAGCTTTAAATAAGCGGACACGCTCAAACTCGTGACACCGGATTGTTCACTTCTACATCCTGGTATACATTGCAGACTATTTCAATCCTAGATCACAGACACAGTGTTAACCTGCTGTGAGCTCTTTGCTGAACTGAAACCCTGAACTTGCTCACACACCTCGTCTGGTTTTGGCGATACAGACAGATATTTGAAAGAAGAAGGAAATGTTTTTTTTTCCTAACTTCACAGATGTTGTGCTTGTTTGAGGATACAGTCAGTGCACAGCGGCTCTGGTGTTTTTTTTAACCTACTTCCTGTTTGCAGGTTCCTTTTAGATTTTAGGTCTTCGAGCTGAATTTTACAGCTGGACTTTGTTCTGGTCCTCGAGTTTAGATGAAAAAAAAATCAAACTTGTTCAATAGTGATTTACTCCAAACTACCAGCATGTGACTCTAGAAGGAGCGCCGTGTGATGGACTCTGATCTGTCCGTCTGTCTGTCTATGAATCTGTCTGTTTCTCTCTTTACTCTGTCTCTTTTCCTGTAGCTGATTGTCTGTAATTTTTATCTCAGTCTGTCTACAGTATGTATTTTTTTTGTCTGTCTGGTGTTTCAGTCTCTCTGTCTTCATACGTCTGTCTGTCTGTGTGTCTGTGTGTGTCTACCTTTCTTTATTCATCTCTTTGATCTGGCATTCTCTACCTTAGACTGTATGCTTTACACACCTTTAGTGTGTATACTCTCTCTCTCTCTTTTTTGCTCTCTCTCTGCATACATATATTCGTGTCTCTGTAACTTCTCTTCTTTCTCTGTCTGTCTGGCTTTTCCTCTGTCTATCTGTATCCTGTCTATCTGCCTGTTCACGTATGTACAGTATATATTTTTACTGTCTGTCTGAATTTTTTCTCTATTATAGGCGATCATTCTCGGTTATTATTTAATCACACAGATACGCGTTCACCGTCATCGCCAACATCACCGTGTACGCCGTGGCCTGGCTGCTGTTCCATTTCCAGTCTAACGAAGATCCGTCTATTACCGATAACCTCGGGCCCGTCGACATTCCCATCTTCAGAGTGAGTGTGAAAACAGACACAGCGGAGTCACTCTGGTGTTTCACGTTTTCCAGTTCAGTTTTTAACACTTTTACTTCCTTTTTTTTAATCAGTTCAGTGTTGAGTGCATTTTCTCTTAAGGTCTAATTATTGTTAAGCAACCATTTAAAAGATAGAAAAAATAATCAGCATTAAAGGTGGGGTCTCCGTTGTTTGAGAAATTCTTCGAGAAGACAAACAGAACAAAAATCAAAACAAACATGTAGCCAATGAGCAGAAAGGGGCGTGTCTTGTCAATATGGTGTGACATTAGTAGAAAGAGGTTTTAACATTGACATGGAGGATAAAAACAAAGAAAGAAAGAGAAGAAAGACTTACAATAAGGTAAGAAGTAGGACGTGTTAATATAGGATCAGCTTTCCAGCGCTGGAGAGAACTGAAGGAGCAGGAAGTTGGTCACATATTCACAGATTGGAGTTTCCTGAGTCAATAACTCCTGAGCTAAACACTGTTACTACACAAATAACACCTCTTTTCTATCGTAGTAATGTAGAGACGCAGCTACAACCGTGTTTTGTGTAGTAACAGCGTTTAGCTCAGGAGTTATTGACTCAGGAAACTCCAATCTGTGAATATGTGACCGACTTTACTTAAGACGCCGAGGCGCTTTTTTCCTTCTCGATAGGTGAGTAACGTTGGTTTTGCTTTGTTACACAGAACTAATATATGCCTTTGTCCTTTACATGATTATGTTTGTGTGTCATTTTTGCTTGTTTGTTTATCTGCAATCGTATTGTTCTTCCCTTCAGCTATGATAAAGACTCATTTCTTTAAAGTAGTTCCCTGGGTTACGTATGTATGTGTGGGCGGAGCTATCGATACAGGGGTGGGACCCGTTTGGGTTAGGGGTGTGTTTGTTTTGGTGATTTCTAATGTCAACATTTGCTTTCAAACAACGGAGACCCCACCTTTAAGCTGCACATCGTCGATTGCGTTCTAAGAACCAGTAACCTCAAACACCTCTAATCTGGAAACTGGGAAAAAGTTTTTTATTTCATATTCTGCAATTTCAAAGAAATACCTAACAAACAAAATATCATTTTGAATTACGTTTTTAGTAAATAATAGAGCTGTAAGTTGGGCACAGTGGCTTAGTGGTTAGCATTTCAATTTAAATAATGATTACACTTCTGCTAATAATTACATATGTATACTCCTTAATAAATGATTTTCTTTTATTTTAAAGTACTACATTTATTATTATTATTATTATTATTATTATTATTATTGTTGTTGTTAGCAGTTTTCAGCTGAATTATTTTAATTGTATAAAATTCATCACTCTATTTATCCTGCAATCACTGCTTTTTTATTATTATTTTTTAAGAATCTGAGTCTGATCGTGTGGGCGATCGGCGTGTTTTTCTCTCTGATCTTCCACCTGGGTACACGGGAGACAAAGGCTGGATGTAAGGAGGATGAGGGAGCAGAAGATAACGGACAACAGACGCCTCACCTCATTCGATCCACACTGAACCCTCCTTCTGTGGCTCTGCAGTGGCGACACTGGCTCAAAGAGCCGTCCTTCTACCAGGTACTCAGCCAATCAGCTTCCTGCTTTTACAAGCTTTTACTACACACTCGGATGCATATCAGCTCCGGAGGAAAATGATTACTAGAGGTTTAAATCAGCGTCCTTGTACATTTTACTGCACAGGTCTGTCACCATGACTCGTGACTGATTCATGACTGAGACGGTCATGTGACCTTTAAACCATCACCAGAATTCAGCTCAGTTAAAGCAACTGAACATGAAATGATTTACAACATACAGAGCTTGTAGTGCAGAGGAGAACACACCCACATCTGAGAGAGAGAGAGAGAGAGAGAGAGAGAGAGAGAGATACAGAGGGAGAGGGAGAGATACAGAGGGAGAGGGAGAGATACAGAGGGAGAGGGAGAGATACAGAGGGAGAGGGAGAGATACAGAGAGAGAGGGAGAGATACAGAGAGAGAGGGAGAGATACAGAGAGAGGGAGAGATACAGAGGGAGAGGGAGAGATACAGAGAGAGGGAGAGATACAGAGAGAGAGGGAGAGATACAGAGAGAGGGAGAGATACAGAGGGAGAGGGAGAGATACAGAGAGAGGGAGAGATACAGAGAGAGAGGGAGAGATACAGAGAGAGAGATACAGAGGGAGAGGGAGAGATACAGAGAGAGAGATACAGAGAGAGAGAGAGAGAGAGAGAGAGATACAGAGGGAGAGGGAGAGATACAGAGAGAGAGGGAGAGATACAGAGAGAGAGATACAGAGGGAGAGGGAGAGATACAGAGGGAGGGAGAGATACAGAGAGAGGGAGAGATACAGAGAGAGGGAGAGATACAGAGAGAGGGAGAGATACAGAGGGAGAGGGAGAGATACAGAGAGAGGGAGAGATACAGAGAGAGGGAGAGATACAGAGAGAGAGAGAGAGAGAGAGATACAGAGAGAGAGATACAGAGGGAGAGGGAGAGATACAGAGGGAGAGGGAGAGATACAGAGGGAGAGGGAGAGATACAGAGAGAGGGAGAGATACAGAGAGAGGGAGAGAGATACAGAGAGAGAGATACAGAGGGAGAGGGAGAGATACAGAGAGAGGGAGAGAGATACAGAGAGAGAGATACAGAGGGAGAGGGAGAGATACAGAGGGAGAGGGAGAGATACAGAGGGAGAGGGAGAGATACAGAGGGAGAGGGAGAGATACAGAGAGAGGGAGAGATACAGAGAGAGGGAGAGAGATACAGAGAGAGAGATACAGAGGGAGAGGGAGAGATACAGAGGGAGAGGGAGAGATACAGAGAGAGAGGGAGAGATACAGAGAGAGAGAGGGAGAGATACAGAGGGAGAGGGAGAGATACAGAGGGAGAGGGAGAGATACAGGGAGAGAGAGAGAGAGAGATACAGAGAGAGAGAGAGAGAGAGATACAGAGGGAGAGAGATACAGAGGGAGAGATACAGAGGGAGAGGGAGAGATACAGAGAGAGAGAGATACAGAGAGAGAGAGATACACAGAGAGAGAGAGATACACAGAGAGAGAGAGAGATACACAGAGAGAGAGAGATACACAGAGAGAGAGAGAGATACACAGAGAGAGAGAGATACACAGAGAGAGAGAGATACACAGAGAGAGAGAGATACACAGAGAGAGAGAGAGATACAGAGAGAGGGAGAGATACAGAGAGAGGGAGAGATACAGAGAGAGAGAGATACAGAGAGAGAGAGATACAGAGAGGGAGAGATACAGAGGGAGAGGGAGAGATACAGAGAGAGATACAGAGAGAGAGGGATACAGAGAGAGAGGGATACAGAGAGAGAGGGATACAGAGAGAGAGATACAGAGAGAGAGAGATACAGAGAGAGATACAGAGAGAGAGAGATACAGAGAGAGAGATACAGAGAGAGAGGGAGAGATACAGAGAGAGAGAGGGAGAGATACAGAGAGAGAGGGAGAGATACAGAGGGAGGGAGGGAGATGGAGGGAGGGAGCGAGAGAGAAGAAAAAGAGAAGAAAAAGGAGATATTTAAGAAAGAAAGAAGGATGAAAGGAATGAAGAGAGAAGAAAGGAAGGACGATTGGGGGGAACGGAGGGAGGGAGGTGAAGGGGTACACATGAGAGGGACAGCTCAGGTTGGTTGTTTTGGTTACAAGGTCATAAAGGATAGATTGAGATGTTTGGACATGTACAGAGGAGGGAGATGGTGTTATTGGTAGAAGGATGTTGGTGATGGAGCTGCAGGTAAGAGTTCAAGAGGAAGGACAAAGAGGAGACGTATGGATGTGTTCAATGAGGACATGAAGGCAATTAGAGGATGCTGAGGATAGAGTTAAATGGAAACAGGATTCACTGTGGAGACCCATAACGGAAAAAGCTGGAAATAGAAGAAGAGGTAGAGATTGAAAGATTGATAGAGATAGAGAGAGGAATTGAGGAATGAAAAAAATGAGTAAAATGACTTTTCCTTCCATCACGTTTACTCAGTGTTTCTGTTCATCTTGTTTTCAGGTTGCACTTCTTTACATGTGCACAAGGCTGATAGTGAATCTGTCACAGACCTACATATCCATGTACCTCACTAACTCACTGCTCCTGCCAAAGGTAACACATGCACACGCACACACACACACACACACACACACACACACACACACACACACACACACACACACACACACACACACACACACAAGCTGTGTGCTTTAATACATTCTCTCTGTTTTTCATGATTCTGATTACAGAAGTACATCGCCACAATCCCCTTGGTGATGTACGTGAGCGGATTCGTCTCCTCACTGATCATGAAGCCCTTCAACAAGCTGATAGGGAAAACTGTGAGTTCACAGATTCCTCTCCTGATGATCACAAATGAAAACAGATCAATGCAGAAAGTTTAAACAGTCCTGATTATTTTATTGGAAATCTGTGATGAGAAGGCCATTAGAAACAATGTAGATCTCCAGTAATATTATTATAAATGTTTTTATTTATTATCGTTCAGCACAGAATATTTTAAACGATTCTAACATCAAGCTCACGTTACTGTGGTCTGTATTCTGTTCATAGGCACTTTGTAATCATGTGTTAATCACCGGGGAATTTGTTGCACTAGAGCCCAAGCAGAAGAGTAGCATAAAGTACAAATACTATGAATAAAGTCAGCACTATGTTGTGATTCCCTGCATCTCGATGGTGCATACAGTACTTACTGTTTCTGTCAGATAATATAAGAGGAATAAAGCACATCAGGATTGTTGATTATTTTATTATATGTCAGCATGATATATATCATGGTGTGTGTGTCTGTGTGTGTCTGTGTGTGTGTGTGTGTGTGTGTGTGTCTGTGTGTGTGTGTGTCTGTGTGTGTGTGTGTGTGTGTGTGTGTCTGTCTGTCTGCGTGTGTGTGTGTTTGTCTGTCTGCGTGTGTGTATGTGTGTGTGTGTGTGTGTGTGTGTCTGTCTGTCTGTCTGCGTGTGTGTGTGTTTGTCTGCGTGTGTGTGTCTGTGTGTGTGTCTGTCTGTCTGCGTGTGTGTGTGTGTGTTTGTCTGTCTGTGTGTGTGTGTGTGTCTGTCTGTCTGTCTGCGTGTGTGTGTGTTTGTCTGCGTGTGTGTGTCTGTATGTGTCTGTCTGTGTGTGTGTCTGTCTGCGTGTGTGTGTGTCTGTCTGTCTGCGTGTGTGTGTGTGTCTGTCTGTCTGCGTGTGTGTGTGTCTGTCTGTCTGCGTGTGTGTGTGTCTGTGTCTGTCTGTCTGTCTGCATGTGTGTGTGTTTGTCTGTCTGCGTGTGTGTGTGTGTGTGTGTGTCTGTGTCTGTCTGTCTGCGTGTGTGTGTTTGTCTGTCTGCGTGTGTGTATATGTGTGTATGTATGTGTGTGTGTGTGTGTGTGTGTGTGTAGTTGGTCTATTTTGTAGGTCTGGTCCTGATCCTGATCTTCTCTTACTGGGCTCTGGTGGACACTCATATGGGAGACGGCGTGTACGGTGCGGCGGTGTTGTTGGGGGCGGGGTCAGCCACCATCCTCGTCATGTCTCTGTCTATGACCGCAGATCTCATCGCCGATCAAACCGTACGTTCTGCTCCACTCCTTCACTTTCTCATACATTCATGTTTCCTCTACAGATCCTGTTGCCCTGTAGCTCAACTTCAGTTTCATGTATTTTTCTCGTTCATACGTTTGCCTGTTTATCAGACTGTTTGTTCGCTATTAGCTTTTCAGATCATACTCTTATATAATTCACAGGTTCCTCACCCTGGTCCTGCAGAACCTTCTCGGTTTTTTTGACAACCGTGCTCGTATCCGTAACTGAGGTCCACCTCGTCAGTCCACTGTTATGCTCTTTAACAGTAGATCCGAACAAACTGAGCAGTCATGTCGGTGTTAGTTTCTCTGGTTAGCAATAGAACTCTTCCTGCTTCCTGTACAGTGGTGGACAATTAACTTAAGTCGAGGCGATTATTTATGTGAGGTGTGTGGAAGGAGGCGGGGCTTATATCATGCTGTCAGTCATTCTGAACGTACATGTTGATCAGCTTATTGGCTCTTTTATTAAAGGGGACAAAAAGCTTATCTAGACCAACATGTATAGCAATGCATGATGGGAACAGTGTTGCATAACATGTTTGATTATGTAATGATCAGAAATGTAAAAACTCACTTGACACGTAACGACTCTTCTCCAAAACAGGAGAGGAAACAACACTGCTCCGGCTCAAACTGATTAATTATAACAACTACAGCACAAAATAAACAACAGTAAACTCACAGAGCTGCTGGCTGTCCATCTCGATGGGTGGCGCTATGAACAGAACCCTGGAACATAACCAGGCGTGCTCTGACCAATGAGAGGACAGTTTACTCACATGTGACTTGCAGAGACACATTTTATTGCATTGTGTAACAGTCCCATGTTTAAGAACATGTTCATCATTCACTACTCAGTCACTCATTCACTCATTGGCTGATTAACGAGTGCTGGACAGGGGGCGCTATCATCTATTTAAAATGAGCACACTGTGATTTATGGATCAAAACCCTGCTGAAAAGGAGACACACATTCTAGGAACATCTTAGTTGTGTTTTTGTGTTACAAGTGTGTCTTTGTTTAATGTTTTGTATTCGTCCTCGCAGCAAAGCGGAGCATTTGTTTACGGGGCTATGAGCTTTACTGACAAAGTGGCAAATGGACTGGGAGTCATAATCATCCAGAGCCTGCACCCGTGCCAGTACGTCACCTACACCGTCACCTACACCATCACCTACACCGTTACCTACAATGTCACCTACACTGTTACCTACAATGTCACCTACACCGTTACCTACAATGTCACCTACACCGTCACCTACACCGTCACCTACAACTTCACCTACACCGTCACCTACAACTTCACCTACAATGTCACCTACAAGTCACCTACAACTTCACTACCACCACCTACACCGCCACCTACACCACCACCTAAACACTTTGGCTACACTTTGACTAATGCATATTAAATATGATTAACAGCAATTTAACCATGAAATGTCACAAAATAGCAAATAATTGACAAAATAAAATATATAAAACTGATTTTAGCTGTTTGGTTGGAATTTTATATATAAAAAGATTTTAATGATGTTTTATATCACTGGAATACTACTGTTACACTGTACTCATGTCTGAAACTCGGTCTGTCTGAAACTGTGTGTGTGTGTGTGTGTGTGTGTGTGTGTGTGTGTGTGTGTTCCTCCTCAGTACTCAGGTGTGTTGTCCTGCGTGCGTATGGTATTATCACTATGTGATGGTGATCGTTACGGGCGGAGTCGGCGTCATAGCTGCACTCAGTCTCTGCACCATTCTCATCTGGCCAATCAGGATCAGCCATCGTAAGTCCATCTTTATCCCCTTCGCCTCTCTTCTTGTGACAGACGTTTCAAACAAACTCGGCACCTTCTGAACTCAGAAAACATGTAAACATGGTCTAATGTCCTTTTTACACATAGAGTAATAATAGCAACAATAATAATAATAACAATAACAGTAATAACAATAACAGTAATAATAATAATAATAATAATAATAATGAGAGACGAGTGATCCAGCACTGAGGTGTTCACTCTGGAGTCACGAGGTGAATACTCCAGCTGGATGTTGTGTGTTACAGTGTCGGTGGAGCGACAGGTAAACGGGTCCAACTAACATTCACCCTGACGGTGAGAGGTTTTTATTCACGTTCTTTACAGACCACACTTTACTGAGTCACTGATCACAGACGTCGTCCTGAAACCACACGATTTTCACGAACAGCAATCGAAGATCCTGCAGCACTGTGCACTGTTCTGATCTCATGAAAAGGTGTCCTGGATAATCATGATCCTCTTGTGACCAGCTCAGTGCTCTGTCTCTCTTCTGTGATTTAGCTTTGACATTTACATATATCCTCTGGCCTAGCCTGTCACACTCTCTCTCTCTCTCTCTCTCTCTCTCTCTCTCTCTCTCTCTCTCTCTCTCTCTCTCTCTCTCTCTCTCTCTCTCTCTCTCTCTCACCCTCTCTCTCTCTTTCTCTTTCTCTCTGTCTCCCCCTCTCTCTTTCTCTCACCCTCTCTCTCTCTCTCTCTCTCTCTCTCTCTCTCTCACCCTCTCTCTCTCACCCTCTCTCACTCACTCACTCACTTATTCACTCACTCACTCACTCACTCACTCACATTCTCTCTCTCACCCTCTCTCACTCACTCACTCTCTCTCTCTCTCTCTCTCTCCCTCCCTCGCTCTCTCACTTATTCACTCACTCACTCACATTCTCTCTCTGTGTCTCTCTCTCTCTCTCTCTCTCTCTCTCTCTCTCTCTCTCTCTCTAAACCAGCCTCTGAATGGCAGAGCTGCTGTTACAGAAAACTAATTAAAACCATCTGACCAATCAGAATCCACGGTTTCTGAATCAGACAATTGATTGTGTTCACTGGACCACAGAGGAATTGCCCGTTTGCCTGTTATTTACTCGTGGGTGTGTGCGTGTGTGTCTCAGGTCTCAGCGTGATGCCCGGTCTGATGCCAGACAGAGAAGATTCAGACAGCAGCAGCGAGCCGACGTCGGTGAACTGAATTCCGCTGAATCGTGTGTAAATCTGCACAGACTGAGGATTACAGTGAACTGAAGTGAGCCTGATGTTATCTTCCTCTTTATCCAGTTATTTACGGATATGTCCCGTGAGTGTGTGTGTGGACTATTCTCATGTGGGTAGCTGGAACACGTGCAGTCCATCATCATCATCTTCATCACTAACAGCACTACCCAAGTGCCCCAAATTACAAATGTTTTTATTTTGGCATCTGGGTTTCACAAAATGACAGATCACATACACCATGGTATATGTTTCTTATACTGTGAGATATATATGTGTGAGAGAGTGTCTGTGTGTGTGTGTGTGTGAGTGAGTAGCTTCCACACTACACAAAACCTCTTAAAACTACATAAAATCTAAGATCATAGAAAGCTGAAAATGATAAAATGCTGACAAAACAGAGAAAGTTCGCCTCCTCAGCGCACTGGCTGTGTGTATTAGGTCTCTAAATAATGCAGCTCAACCACTGCAGAGCTTCCACTTCCATAGACACACTACTCTAACCCATCGTCTTTTTATAGGGTGCTTTTACTTTTGTCATAATTGAACAGCTAGGCTTTATATGGCTTGTGTGGATTTGTTTTCTGTACAAGTCAATGTTCATTAACTTGTATTTAATTAAGCGGTCGAATCTTGGCAATGTAATCTGTATAAATCCTGAGGAAACTAAATTAACTTGGGCACAAACTTTAGGATACAAGTGTTTTTTATTTCCATTAATTATGCGTATTTTCCTAAGAGCTACATATCTTGTGAATAATTCATTTATATGCAGTTTGCTAAAAGAGGCTCAGTGTATTCTGAGGTAATTTATAGATATTTAGCCGTAGTTATCGCAGTGCTAAACTGGTGGCTATAAGCTCCTTTTACTGGTTAGCTGCGTTAGCCTCCTGTCTCAGACTAAAGATTAAAGACAAACATGTCATGACCTGCCTACATTTAAGCTGATCTGTCACTTTAACGTTTACATCATAGCTTCTGTGAGTAGACACTTGAAAATGATGAATCCCTACGTTGCTTTTGTGAGAAGTTTCCTTATGTAGGTAGCACACTTTGGGAAAGTGCTCCTAATAAATAGACTACTTTATTTTCGGACAGATTTAACGGAGCATCACATTTCCTGTCTCATAAGAGACAATGAGTGTATATCATTATATTGCTGCAATAATAATAATAATAATAATAATAATAATAATAATAATAATAATATTATTATTATTATTATTATTATTATTATTATTAATAGTTGTTGTTGTTGTTGTTATTAATGCAATATAATAGTAATATATAATATAATAATAAAAATAACATTATTATTATTATTATGATTGTTATCGCAATATAATGATATAAGGTGTGACGTCAGTTTAAAATCAGGGAATAATGGATGTCGTCATGACGCAGAACGTTAATGTTAATACTGAAAATGCACATTTTGTTTAAAGGGAAATCACGTGTTTTATTTTTATTCTCTATTTTACGGGGAACAGCAGCAGCACAGCTGCATCATGTGGTGATGAACACTGTTGTTTTGACAAAAGTTTATTTACTGTATAGTTACACTTTCTGTTCATAAAGCTTTAGAACTCTACTTAACTCATCGCTAACAATTCAATACGGCACAGATGCCACTTAGTCTTTACTATATTTACACCATTTATTTCTTTTTTTTTTTGTTTCATTCTTCAACAATTGAGCTTTAAATATATACATACACGGTTAAAATGTGATTTATTAAACCGCAGTTTTTAAAAATTCAGCTGTAATCCTAAATAAATATAATTAAGTATACAACCTATGACCTAATAAAAGGTCTCTTTATCAAATCAGATTCACTTCTTTTTACTTCTCTCCGTTTTCTCCAATATCCGATCGACGTCATTAATACCTAATAAAGACTGATAATTACTAATACTGTATCTACTGTCTGAACCTTCAAAATCTCATCTTTATTCATTTCTGTTTGCATTAATCAGGTGTCTTTTAATCATTTTTTCAAAGAATTATAAAACATTCAGAGAATAACTAAGGATATTAAATGCTCTAATGCTTGATGATTAGACTTTATAACACAAGGGATTATGTGCACAGTAATTATTCAGTCGTGTATGAAAACAGCTCTAATCATTAAAATGATGTTAAGGAAATAAATGGAGATTTATGTGTATATATATAAGTATAATCAGGTTTGATCAGATGCATGATCTGCTGTGATTCTGCCATCTGACACGTTTTTTGTATCTTTATTGTAATGTACGATATTTTTTTTTAAATCAAATTGTAAACAGGAAACAATAAAAAGAACCGTTCTGTCATTCTTCTGTTTCATTGTGTGAATTTACTAAACGAAATAAATAATAACTGAATTTCAGAAAAACCTGAAACTGGAGACTCACTGAAGTCACTGCACACGTCCCCTCTCTCTCTCTCTCTCTCTCTCTCTCTCTCTCTCTCTCTCTCTCTCTCTCTCTCTCTCTGTCTCTTCTTTTTGCCGCTCTGTCTGTCTCTCTCTTCCTCTTGCTTCCTCCCTCTCTCTCT
>NC_083474.1:21995730-22038230 GCF_030014155.1 Tachysurus vachellii
CTCCGTCCAGGGTGTATCCTGCCTTGATGCCCGATGACGCCTGAGATAGTTCGGATGTAGTTCTGAGGTAGTTCGGATAAGCGGTAGAAGATGAAATGTGTAATTGGTTAGTTTAATTTTATTTTGCAGTATGGCTGTATGTAATGTCTCCATCCTCCTGCTGCTCTCTGCGTATCTACACTCAGCTGGAATAGTAATTCAGTTCAGTTCAGTTCAGTTCAGTAGTTTATTTGAAACACATTTTATCCTTCACATCCGTCTGTGTGTCGTGTAGAACATCGCTAGCAAGAGGGCAAAACTCCTGAACCCAAACACTTATTAATAACACCTTTGTTTTAAAGCTTAAAGAATCTAAATGGAAAACACGCGTCCGCCTGCGTCTTATTACTGCGTCTTATTACTGCGCAATTACCGCTAATTGGAACAGCGTTTCTGGAGAAAAAACGCCGTCAGCCCTTTCAGATCTGATTCAGCACAATGCAGTGGTTAAAGGACACACACACACACACACACACATACATACATACACATACACACATGCATACACACATATATACACATACACACATGCATACACACATATATACACATACACACATGCATACACACATATATACACATACACACACACACACACTCACACACATACATACACACACATACACACATACACACACACGCATACACACACATGCGCATTCACATACATACACACATACACACACGCACACACACACGCATACACAGGCATACTGTATACACACACACCTATATATACACACACGCGCATACATACACGCACACATACACACACGCATACACACACATATACATATAAACACACATGCATACACACACTCTCTGTTTATGAGAAATTCACTCATCATTTCCCACAATTGAACAGCAGTCACAGTTCCTCTAACACTCTGTAAACTCCTGAAGGTGAAGCAGATAAAAATGCTTTCATTTTTCAGTCCTAAGTGAAATGGATTATTGTGATTACATCTGGATCAGTTTGAGATAAGCGCCTTGAGTCAATCATTGAGATGTTTTCCAGCGCTTCTGAATTCTCTCTTCTGATTGGCCAGAAGGTGATTAAAGCACAAAACGCAGGAGGTTTCGTTACCAAGAATCCACAAAGAAGCATGAAATCCTGTCATTAAGACACTTAAACCTACAGCTTTACATCTGACTGTTACTGGAGACTCATTACATAAACATTTCCATAAAAATCATAAAAATCTCATCATATCTACTGTGTTAAAGGAAACATTTTAAAGTTACAGTAGTCAATGTAAAAAGAGCTGTTTCTATGTTGTATTGTGGTTAAGATGAAATGTAAAGCTGTTTGAACGCACCGCTCGGTGACTCCATGCCAGCTGATTGATCTCCACAAAACTATATTTTTATACATTGTTGTTATATAATTTTGTTTCCTGTTTGTATTTCGTATAAGCAACAATAGAACTTTTGCTTTTTTAGACCGTTGCATTACATTTACATCATATAGCAGACGCCCTTATATCCAGAGCGACTTGCATTTTTATCTGATTTTTATACAACTGAGCAATTGAGGGTTAAGGGCTTTGCTCAGGGGCCCAGTAGTGGCAGCTTGGTGGACGTAGGAATCGAACTCACAACCTTCCGATTGGTAGCCCAACACCTTAACCACTAGGCTACCACATCCCCCAGCTTTGGAGGTTTGCTTAGCATCATCGTCCTGCTGAAGGACAATCAACCAAGTTATACATTTCTCTCAAATGTCTGGATGATAGCAGATAATTCTCCATCCATCTGGAAATTATGCCAAGTTTTAGCAACAACATGATGCTCCCACTACCATGCTTCACATCTGCTATGATGCTCTTCACATTAAAAATGTGGCGTTCCTCCCCCGGTCCAAAGACATGCATGGTAGGTTGATTGGCATCTCTGGAAAATTGTCCGTAGTGAGTGAATGAGAGTGTGTGTGTGCCCTGTGATGGGTTGGCACTCCATCCAGTGTGTATCCTGCCTTGATGCCCAATGACGCCTGAGATAGGCACAGGCTCCCCGTGACCCGAGGTAGTTCGGATAAGCGGTAGAAGATGAATGAATGAATGAATGTATAGTGAACAGTGAGATGTGAATGAAAGGGTGTTTAATATTTGTGTTTTCAAAGCAAAAAAAATGTAAAGGTCACGGATAAGACATTTAGTGTGCACAGCTACAATTTTTACTGAATGCTTGAAGACCTACTTATAGATCATTTAAAACAGATTTTTATTTTATTTTTATTTTTAGTTTAATGTTTCAATTAAAAACTGACGGTGTTTCGTTTGGTTTTGATTAAACTTGTGTAATCCAGAACTGTTTTATAGATCTCTTGTACTGCTGTAAACAGTCTCATCTGCCGTAGTGTACGAAGATCACGGTTGGATCGCAGCAGAGAAATCTGTATTCCAGATTCAAGGCCATAAAAAAATGGACCACATGTTTTCAGAAGAACAAAACAGTTGGACGGTCACAAACAAACCCTTTATATAGAGTACAATATATTCTGTGAACGGTTTTCATTTTCCGTTGTACAGCATATTTAATTGTGTTCATCTCTAGTGTGGTCCAGACATAAAACCTTTTCAGAACGATCGGTGTTCCTGTAGATCTAGAGACAGCATCACGTGATGAGGCGACTACAGAAATTGTGGTCATCAGGTGATTTCTTTTTTAAATCCTTCGGATTTGAAATTTCCTTTTGCTAGTTTCTTGACACTGTTGAGTGACTCGGACTCCGTGGAACAACAGAACCATCAGGAAAAGGAAAAAGTTGGTTTATATAACAGCGTTTGAGCTTGTAGAATGTAGAGCTACAGTATGTTCACTTCTATTTGGGGCTATTTATCTGAAATAATAACTGACATAGGCACTTAAAATGTATCTGACGATTAAATCTGAAGAAATCCAAAAAGATATTCCATTCTGACCCCAAATTCAGGTCTTATCTGCTTTCATACCCAAACAAAATCCCTGGGAAGTTTCTGATGGAGCACGATGAGTGTGTGTGAGTTTACACACTTCTCAGAACACCTCATGAAACAGAATTGTGTGTATTTCAATGGCCGGATTTTAATGCTAGCGGTTCAGTAACAGAGTCAGGTTTTTAATTCGCAGCAGGTCGAAGTTGGTTCTGCTCCTCGTTACTGTCGTTCTGTTCTTAATGAGGACGGGGTGTAGAGAACGAGTGCCGATATCCCGCCTTTCTTTATTTGCATACAGAGCTGGAGGTCAGCCGACGGATTTATAACGTGCTTGGAGAAATAATACTGGCTCGTACTTAACCAGTAAACCTCTAATGAAGCCATTAGCTTCTGATTTTCTTCATTAAATAATAGTTTAATGTTGTTTGGCAGCTGTTGCCATTAGTCTGACATTTAACAGCAGTTAGAGTTCATCTTCAAATGGAGCTCTGTAAGTTTTACTTAGAATTTTGGTGTTTTTTCTGCTTTTTTCTTTCTTTTTTCTGTATTTTTAATACCATTATTCTGTCAGTGTAGCACTGGCACATGCAGAAGAAACATTTATTATAAGATATTAGGTCGTAAAATGTTTTTTCTACATTTTTGTCTAATAAAGACATTCTAGGTCTATAAACCAAAACAACTAGCTAGCTATCAACGTTCCCCAAGTTCTCTCAGTCCTTAGCTTTAAAATAGCTTTGTTTAGTTTGTTTTCAAATAGGATATTGACATTAACCTGATTATATATACAGTAAAACCTAAATTTGTAGTTCTCAATAACATTTCTTCATCACTTTTCCTCTGGCTTTTTGAGAGACTTTATTTAACTAGTATTATCTTACTAATTTACCACCAAAACTAACTAGTTAACTAACTAATGAAAGTTCATATATACATTCACTCATTCATTTTCTACCACTTATCCGAACTACCTCGGGTCACGGGGAGCCTGTGCCTATCTCAGGCGTCATCGGGCATCAAGGCAGGATACACCCTGGACGGAGTGCCAGCCCATCACAGGGCACACACACACACTCTCATTCACTCACACCCTAGGGACAATTTTCCAGAGATGCCAATCAACCTACCATGCATGTCTTTGGACCGGGGGAGGAAACCGGAGTACCCGGAGGAAACCCCCGAGGCACGGGGAGAACATGCAAACTCCACACACACAAGGCGGAGGCGGGAATCGAACCCCCAACCCTGGAGGTGTGAGGCGAACGTGCTAACCACTAAGCCACCGTGCCCCCCTGTAATGAAAGTCGACACATTATTATTAAGTAGCTAGCTTCAGGTTTTCTTCTTTCTTAACATCTATGCCATCTTTTTTTACGCCGTTTTAATACAGAGCCTGCTAGCTAACTTGCAGTTTTGGCTAATTGAACAGCGCTAGCTCTCAGATAGGATGTGAAGGTTTTCATCATGCTATTTTTTTGGGCTTCAGGAGATATTTTTGCTTTTATTTTTGCTTTGCTGGAGCTTTTAAGACTGTATCCAACTAACAGCTAGTGTTGGGTAGTGTGTTAGTGTGCATCATGGAGGTATTTAGTGCAAATAAAAAAAAAGTTTCTAATCACCTTCTGAGATATTCACATCTAAAGAGGTGAGAGCTGGGAGTTATTATGGTTGTGATTAAAGAAATTAAAATAGATTTAAAATAGTTTTAAATAGTTTATACTGTATCTCTCTTGCACAGTGGGTTAAAAGTATTGGCACCCTTTTGTGATGCTTGCATAAAAATCTCCTGACAAGTTAATTACTGTAAAAATCCTCTGAGAGGCCAGAAGGAGGCAGCAGCACGTCTGGTTCATCATCAATATCATCATCATCATCATGGCCTGTGTGTTGAAAAGTGTTGCTGTTTAGTTGAAGTACATTAACCGTCACTTAAAAAAAACACAAGATAATTTAATAGGTAGGACCTTAAACTTTACACACACACACACACACACACAGCTCTAAACACAGTGCAAATGTTACAGTGAAACCTATGTAAAGGTCTAGATGATGGATGGAAGGATGCCTACGTAAAGGTGAAGACAGATGGGTGGATGGATGGAGAATGGTGGAAAAGGACAGAAAGAAGGATGAAACAATTACAAGTGGAGAATAATTGGTATGGATGGATGGATGTATGGGTGAAGGGGTAGATTTATCAGGAAGAAGAAGAATTGAAGGCATTGTATAAGGTGATGGTCAAGAACAATGGAAGGAGGCATAAATAATAGTGGAGATAGGCAAAAGGATGGATGGAGTGATGGATAACAGTGGAGAAGAATAGAAGGAAAAACGGACTGAAGGATTAATAAAAAAGGAGAAGGATGGATAGGTGGATGGATAAATGTTCTTTTTTCACCACCATATAAGTTATTTCAAGGATGAAGTTTGATTGCAAAATGTTCATGAATATCAATAAATGTAGGTTCAATTTTATTCAATTTAAGAACAAAAGACAAAATAAACTTTAACTCCGCCCCCAACCTTAAAGAGTGAGACCATGTTCAAATAAATATACAGTGAGACCTCGAGATACGAGTCCTTTGACATACAATTTTTTTGAGATACGAGCTGTTATTTGACCAAATTTCTGACTTGAGATACGAGCAAATTTTTGAGATACAAGCATCCGAGCCACCGCCGCCGAAACAAAGACCCACAACAACCACGTGTGCTCTGTTTCCCCGCCTCAGCTTCCCACGTCTCACTCGGTTAGTGTTTGTGTAGCTCACTTTGTTAACAATTGTGTAAAGCTGTGCTCGTATTTTGTGCTTTTATTTTGCGTACAGTAAAACTTTATCGCATTTAAAACCATGGGGTCATTAATTAAGTTCATTAATTTTAGTGAAGTTTAGTTAAGTTCAATTTAAGTGTAAAGTAGCATTAAGAGTGTAGAGTAGCGAGTAAGTGAACGAAAGTGAAAGTGTACGTACGAGACAAAATTCCGCCTGTTTACTCCTCCCTCAACCTCCGTGCGCATCTTCCGTTAGCTCAAGTCGTCTGATCTCCAAGGTAAATAATACACTTTGTAGAAAACCAGTTTATTTTTTTTAACATTCTCTTTTATTACTGTATGTTTTTATACAGGGGTCACGGTGGCTTAGTGGTTAGCACATTCGCCTCACACCTCCAGGGTTGGGGGTTCGATTCCCACCTCCGCCTTGTGTGTGTGGAGTTTGCATGTTCTCCCCGTGCCTCGGGGGTTTCCTCCGGGTACTCCGGTTTCCTCCCAAAGACATGCATGGTAGGTTGATTGGCATCTCTGGAAAATTGTCTGTAGTGTGTAAGTGTGTGATTGAATGAGTGTGTGTGTGTGTGCCCTGTGATGGTTGGCACTCCGTCCAGGGTGTATCCTGCCTTGATGCCCGATGACTCCTGAGGCACAGGCTCCCCGTGACCCGAGGTAGTTCGGATAAGTGGTAGAGTGAGTGAGTGTTTTTATACAATATTTTATACAATATTTGTCATTTATAATTACAGGTACTGTACATTTTTCATATTCAAAACACATAAACAAAACAACTGGTGTGGAATTTTGCGGTCACGGAACGAATTAAACTCGTATCTCGAGGTATTACTGTATTTATACATATTAGCTGCGGTTAGAAATCCAGTGTAGAAGTAGCGGATATGCCGAATGCAATGCAGCGATACAACACAGCTAGTTAATGATCTACAAGATCAGAGGTCGATGATGTTCGCAGGACTAAAGCACCGCTGCAGTGCTGTCTTTAGGTATTGCTGAAGCGAGGGCTAAATCCTGCTGCAAAACGATAAGTAGTCAAAAGGCATTGTGGGTAATGAAAGATAGCATGAAGTGAAAATAAACTGACAAATAAATAAAATAAATACAATAAATGTTGAAGATCACATGTTGTTTAAAAAGTGTTAACCCTAACCATTGCTAAACTGGAGGCCTGCTGGACTTGTTAGCTACATTAGTCTTGGTACTAAAAATTATTTTTAATCAAACTGTGCCTTTAATCAGAACTGTGTTCCTGTGAAACTCTACAACATCTCTACAAATTCTCATGGATTTCGCGTGAGATCGGGTTGCAGTGCTTGAGTGGGAAAGAGGAAGAAGAGAAATCCTCAGGGAGGAGGTGGGCGAAAGCTCCGTGAGATGATAACGACGCTGTGGTTTTTATGCGTCCATCCCAAAGGGCAGAATCGGAGCCACACTGGCAGCAGCCGAGCATCTCGCAGCTTTTTAAAGTTCACAGCAGAAACTCATTACACATGATTACTAACAGAAGGAGAACAAGCCGGTGTAAGTCTCAAAGCTCATCTCTAACCCAGTTTAACAGCAATGTGCATGCTAGAACCGTATGGTGGACGAGGGTGGGGTAATATCTGGAGATTTCCTGCTCTCTAGAGAAGTATAGGATATCTCGGTAATAAATGAGGAAAACATAACATGACTGATTCCTAAAACGTTCCTCCTGAACACAAGCAGATTTTTTTTAATGTATAGAGCAGACTGCAAGCTATTGTAAAATGTTAGGTAGCCAGTTACAGTGTTCAGTATAAAGCTGTAATATGTCTAGTGTAGCGTTCTGGGATGTCAGAAAAAAAAAACCTCCAAAAGTCTAAAAGCTAACTTATTGTTTCATCATGCTGATCGCTGCATGGTATGCTAATGTTTTTCTCTGAATTCTGATTGGTCAGAATGTGTTGATTAATTTTCTATTACATTTCAATTTCTTGGGGGGGCACGGTGGCTTAGTGGTTAGCACGTTCGCCTCACACCTCCAGGGTTGGGGGTTCGATTCCCGCCTCCACCTTGTGTGTGTGGAGTTTGCATGTTCTCCCCGTGCCTCGGAGGTTTCCTCCGGGTACTCCGGTTTCCTCCCCCGGTCCAAAGACATGCATGGTAGGTTGATTGGCATCTCTGGAAAATTGTCTGTAGTGTGTGAGTGTGTGAGTGAATGAGAGTGTGTGTGTGTGTGCCCTGCGATGGGTTGGCACTCCGTCCAGGGTGTATCCTGCCTTGATGCCCGATGACGCCTGAGATAGACACAGGCTCCCCGTGACCCGAGGTAGTTCGGATAAGCGGTAGAAAATGAGTGAATGAATTTCAACTTCTTTATTGTTTCTATGGTAACAGCGCATTCACTGGGACAGATTAAAAGTTTTTGCTCATTTAATGTTCACTTATCAGTATTTTATAACAGTCTGAAGTGACAAGCAATGGGTTTATTTATTTATTTATTTATTTATTTATTTATTTATTTATTTAACTGTCTAGGTAGGGAACAGTTGTTACAGCTGCTATAATGTAAGTGAGAAAGGAACTTGTTTATAAGGTCCCTGGAGCTACAGACCAGGACCTAATATAAGTCAGGGTTCCTCTGAAGGTTTCTGTGCTGTTCTTAACCTTTTAACGACATTTTAATTGATTTGATCATGTGTGTATTTATAATGCTGTATATTACTTTTATAATCATTCTCTGTGGCAGTGATGAACCCAGTTGATTGATGTTCCCATCCTCCTCTTCTACACTTCACACCTTGTGCTCCATTTTTTAAATTACATTCTGTACATCTTCAGTGCTGGATGATCTGATGAGAAGTGGCAGCTTTTACTCTCAGAGATCTCAGCATGTGGGACTTCTGAGCACCAGATCCTAGAAAAAAACCCTGCAGAGTGTTAGAGCGTTAACCTCACCGGATTAAGCTTCAGCTTCAGTGCTCATCAGGATCGAGGTCTTGAGCATCACTGGTCATATTTCCAACTCAGATTCAACGTAGACTTCTTTGTGCTCCATGTTGGTGCCATATGGCGGGAGAGGAAGAGCAGATTCTATGTTCATGAGCAGTCTTCAAAAGCTGGCCTTCAGAACGAATCGGGAATTTCAGAGACGCTGTGATGAGGCTTTGATGGCGGTCAGTGGAAATGAAAGGGCAGCGACTACACCTCCAGCATGGAGGACAGATGGGGAAGCAGTAAATTAACAGAGTTTATGAACCACTTTAGCCACATCCTTGTTTCCTGCTGATCTTTCTGTCTGCCATTAAGTGCAATGTTGAGTGAATCAGTGATAATATAAAATAATGTGGTGTACCTTGTAAATCAGGATATATTTTTAATCCATCCATCCATCCATCCATCCATCCATCCATCCATCCATCTACTCCCCCTTATTAATCCTTCAGTGGATTCTTTATTTTGTCCTTGTCCGCTATATCCATCCAACCATCCATCCATCCTAGGACCATTGAATATTTATGAATCTTTCCATTGTTCTTCTTCACCATCATCCACCCATCTATCCCCTATGATCACTGAAAGAATCATAGAGGAATAACATAAGTGGTATTAATCGGGGCGGGGGTGGGGTGGGGTGGGGGGGGGGTGGGATTGGGGGGGGGGGGGGGTTGCACGTTGGCCTCACACCTCCAGGGTTGGGGGTTCGATTCCTGCCTCCGCCTTGTGTGTGTGGAGTTTGCATGTTCTCCCCGTGCCTCGGGGGTTTCCTCCGAGTACTCCAGTTTCCTCCCCCGGTCCAAAGACATGCATGGTAGGTTGATTGACATCTCTGGAAAATTGTCCGTAGTGTGTGATTGTGTGAGTGAATGAGAGTGTGTGTGTGCCCTGCGATGGGTTGCCACTCCGTCCAGGGTGTATCCTGCCTTGATGCCCGATGACGCCTGAGATAGGCACAGGCTCCCCGTGACCTGAGGTAGTTCGGATAAGCGGTAGAAAATGAGTGAGTGAGAGTGAGTGAGTATTAATAGGGTGATCTATCTATCCTTCATCCATCCAGCCTTCCATCTATTATCAGTCCTTACTTCTACCTGTCCATAATTCTCATCCTTATTAATCCTTCAATCCATTTCTCCTTCTATCCTTCTGTACCATCCTTCCATCGTCCTTGACCATTAACCATCCATCCATCCATCCATCCATCCATCCATCCTTCACATATGTAGCCTTCAATTGTTCTTTACCCTATTCATTTCATCTATCTATTCATCCTTCCACCCATCCACCCTTGTATACTTCTTGTATTCTCCAGATGTATCATCCATCTAACCTTCAATTGTTAAATTTTTTTAATCCCTTTTTCTGTCTTTCATTTGCCTTTCTCCTCCATTTCCCACAATCATCCTTCTATTGGTTTCTTATTTATGCATCCTTCAGTCATTCTTCTCATCTTTACATAGCCTTTGGTTCTTCTTTGAATGATTCCATCCATCCATCCATCCATCCATCCATCCTTTCATTATCTGTTCATACATCCATCCTTGTATCTTTTTCTTATTCTCCACCTTTATCATCCATCTGCTTTTCCATACATTTTTCTCTCTCTCTCTCTGTCCTTCCTTCCTTCCTTCCTTCCATACTTACTTCCTTCCTTGCTTCCTTCCTTCTCGATTTTTGTGGATCAACCCTTTCATCCCCAGCCCTTATCTCTGTCTGTCAATCTATTAATCAACTTCAATTCTCACCCACTTAGGCATCCATCCTTCTCTCCATCTTTTCTTACATTCCAGTGTTTATGTATCAGTGTAGAACGTTGAGTGAATAGTTCAACAGCACAACAGTGTTAATAACCGAGCAACAAAAGTAAATTTAAAGCCAGTGACAGCGTAACATGTCCCTCGCGGACGGGTTCGGATCAGCTGCACCTGCCGATGTAGCGCAGTAATAAGACTGGAACATAAAAAGTCAATCTCACTGACTGCTGTGTTTAGACAGCTGCTCCTCAAATCACCAGCTTACACGCGTTAAACGTCAGACTCCGCAGAGCCTTAAATCACTTTTATGAAGATGTTCTCATAAACGTGTCTGCAAAGGGCTTAAGCAGAACCGTCTTTGTTAAATATTTAGCATTGTGTGACCATGATAAATGTTTATTTATAGATTTGAAGCCATTTTTCATACATTATATTGTTAACTGCTATAGAGTTTTTAACAGTACGGCTAAATTTTATAATTAAATTTCAGAAAAGTAAAAAAAAACAACTGTTATTTTAAACAGGTTTATTTAACATTGTAGTTGCACCTTGTGTTGAACGTCTGTGTAATTTCATACAGGAAAAGCTGTGAAGCGGTGAAGCAGCTTCAACAGCAGTAACCTCAAAATGTGGTTTTAAATAAAGTGACGGATGTCAAAACACCAGAGTGAGATGTGAAGAACCTCAGACATCAAACATCTAGGAGAATGACACAAATGAGAAAACAAGGAACACGGAGTACAAGTAGAAACACGACCCTGTGGAGTCTGAAGTGATCTCCAGGGTTGATCTTGGGTTACTGTCTGTGTGAAGTTTCACTTCTTCACCCGGTGTATCTGTGTGTTTCCTTCAGGTTTTTTACTCTGTTAAATTGTCCCTAGGTGTGAATCCTTCAATCTTTTTACCTCCATCTATCCAAACATCCATGTGTTTGTCCATCTAAATAACTAAATAATCTCCACCCCAACATCCATCTTTTTATCTATACATCTATCCATTTATTCAGTCCATCCAAGCATCCATCTCTCTGTTACATATCTGTGTATCTAGCAATTCATCAATCCTTCACCAATCGATTCATCTTTCCACTTAGTCACATTTATGATCCTAAATGCCTACTATGATGAAAAGGTCCAGGCTCATTATTAGTACCATCCAGCCATCTATCTAACCATTTATGCATCCCTATAGTTTGTTAATCCATATATCCACCCATTAGTTACCCATCCATCCTGCAATACATCTGTCTATCTAGTTACCCGTCTGTCAATAAATTCATCCATCCATTTAGTTACCCATATCCCTCAAACCATCCATCCATCCATCCATCTAACCAACCATGCGTCCATCCCCATGTTTACATGTCTGTCCATCTAGCGATCCACAAATTTATCTGGTTTCCATTCATCCATTCATGTTGATACCCATATCTTTCAAACCATCCATCCACTCATCTAGTTATCATCCTTTGAAGCCTCATCCATTCAGTAACATATCTATCAAGCATCCATTCATCTTGTTACACATCCAGACATCTATCCATCCATCCATCCATCCATCCATCCATCCGGTCTTCCCCTAGATGTATATCCATCCAGCCACTGATCCATGATCCATCAATCTGTTTAAATTAACCATCCATCTGACTACCTATCTGTCTGTCTACTCTTTCATCCAGATCTATCTGTGTTAGCTAGCTACATATAGGAGATTATTACTAATTAGCAACATTCATTCATCTTCTACCGCTTATCCGAACTACCTCGGGTCACGGGAAGCCTGTGCCTATCTCAGGCGTCATCGGGCATCAAGGCAGGATACACCCTGGACGGAGTGCCAACCCATCGCAGGGCACACACACACTCTCATTCACTCACGCAATCACACACTACGGACAATTTTCCAGTGATGCCAATCAACCTACCATGCATGTCTGTGGACCGGGGGAGGAAACCCCCAAGGCACGGGGAGAACATGCAAACTCCACACACACAAGGTGGAGGCGGGAATCGAACCCCCAACCCTGGAGGTGTGAGGCGAACGTGCTAACCACTAAGCTACCGTGACCCCCCAATAAACAGTTAGAATTAAATTCCATAACTCTTGGAGCAAATGAGCAAATGTCACTCTTCTCACGGGTGTTTTTCTTTTCAGAATTAGATTTTTACCCTGTTAAAAAAAAAAAGAATAACAAAATAAAAACATACAGTTTTCGTTCATCTGTAACCAGTTTGTTGTCACAATGAATTATGGGTCTTTCAGTTTGACCTTTCTAATGAGCCATCATTAATATGGGCACTAACGATAAAAAAACCACAAGAAAGAGTTTTTTTTATTTTAATAAAAATAATAATAATGCAGTATGATACAGGAACTAAAGAGGAAGCCTCTGAAATGGCATCTTTAATTTCAGCGTATCATTAAAGTCACTGATGTATGAAGACATAAATCGCTGATCTATTGCAAGGCTTAAAGGTTCAGCTCAGTTCAAACAACTCAAAACATCTGTATAACAGCAGAACAGGGATGAAACAGGGCTTTGTAAATCCAGAGGCCTGTGTGTGTGAAAGGAAAATTTCTTCCAGAACTTTCTAAATATAGAGAATAAAAGTCAGACTCCATCATTTTGTCAAATTAGATTTCTCAGGCGAGATCCTGCATCATTCCTCACAAACAGAAGTCCAGAAAAGTGACTCATAAACACTTGTAGCATCCAGAAAAAAATGTTCTGCTAAATCTAAACTGATGAACCGGATGGACTTTGTGTGATCAGTCCCTTGATCAGGTGTACAAAGCTCTGAAGATTCAGTGTTCCCTCTAACATGTTTATTTTCAAAAGTTTCTATACTAAACCTTAGAACTGCACATGTAATGAAAATCTTATGCTCATGAGCATCACCTTGACCAAGCGTTCTTGCTATTTTGCCTTTTTTGGTGCTTAGGCGGCTTGGCGCAGGTCTACAGAGGTTACTGTAGAGCGATTCATCTGGCAGAAACCTGCAGTTTTGGCCGAGCAAAAGGGGAAATGCACCGAATTCCTCCCAAGTCCCTACTGAGGCTGGTGTGAAAGGTGATAACACTGATCTCCTCAGCACGGCATGGCAGCAGGCGCCGCTCATAGACACCATGGCAACAGGAGAGTGCTAAAACACCCACCGTCCGTCTCGGGGAGGGTGACATCCTGACATAAAATAGAATAAAATAGAAAGCAAAGTGCCACCAGGAGTGATTGTGTCCAGAACATATGTCGCAAAACTTTAAAGGAACCAAGATTTATAACACAAAGCCACCATTTTACAGATGACATGTTTCTCTGGAAATCACTAGTTCATGTTTCCCACTTAAGCACCAAACATCTTGAATGATTTATTGCACTGGTGAGTCTATGAGTAGTGTTTTCTTCAGGACATCTGAAGTGCGATGACAGGTTCGAGGGAATCAAAGATCAGTTTGAAAAAGTGATAAATTCCTAAGATATAAAGGACCTTCCGTTAGAATACAGTATATTGTGTGATGAGCAACGGGGAAGGATTTTATAGGGAAATAATCAATCTCAGGGTAGAGTGAGGCGAAACAAAGATAAAACTACTCTAGCCACCCAACGGTCCTGCTAGATGTACCATGACAGTAACGTTTATATGACGTATAAAATTTGAGCCATCTGCATTCCGACGTGTCTCAACTCCTGTGTCAACACGTTAACTGATTCACCACCTAGGGAGCTAGAGAGCAGATTGAGACACATCCAATGATGAAGGATTGTTGAGCATAGCATACACACTCACTCACTCATTTCTACTGCTTATCCGAACTACCTCGGGTCACGGGGAGCCTGTGCCTATCTCAGGAGTCATCGGGCATCAAGGCAGGATACACCCTGGACGGAGTGCCAACCCATCACAGGGCACACACACACTCTCATTCACTCACACAATCACACACTACAGACAATTTTCCAGAGATGCCAATCAACCTACCATGCATGTCTTTGGACCGGGGGAGGAAACTGGAGTACCCGGAGGAAACCCCTGAGGCACGGGGAGAACATGCAAACTCCACACACACAAGGCGGAGGCGGGAATCGAACCCCCAACCCTGGAGGTGTGAGGCGAACGTGCTAACCACTAAGCCACCGTGCCCCCCATAGCATACATTAGTTTGAAAATACTCCTGTAGTGTCATAGCTAGTATTATTCTCCAGGTTATCCAGCCTAGCTACAAATTAGCATTAATATTAACATCAACCCTCAGCAGGATGTTTTCAGGGTTTTTTGTCTGACCTTTTTTCTTTGAAACCAAAAAATTAGCCTTCAAGGTTTTTAATCAGTCTACTTTATATTCTCTCGACACACACGACATATAGTTTACTCAGAACTGTGTACAGAACCATGCACATGTCAGAACATTTTATTTCAAGCTGATTTAACAAGATGGATGCTGTGTATTTGTGTGGAGTATTCCAGCGTGGGAAGAAATCCCCTTTCCTCTCATGTTTCCTGCTGTTCTGCGGTAAAGACTCAGAGCTGGGACTTTTCTTTACTCATGCTGTGAATGTGCAACATAATGAAAAGCCAAAAAAGAAAAGAAAAAAAAAAACAACAACACAAATCCCATCTCCCCACCCTATAAGTGGTCTTTAAGCTATTTTGGCCTGAATGGTCGTCAGAGTTTCCAGATCCAAGGAGGGAAATTCTTTCCACGGTGAGGCGAGTCTGCTCCACTTCATCAGCATTTTCAACCGATGAATGACGGAGAGAGAGAAAAAAAGAGCTACTGAGAAAGTGAGAGAAAGATGCTATAACTCTTATTAAAGTAAAACTATTGTGCTATTGTAAAACTAAGTGCTATTGCTGATTGTTTAGGAGCTATCTTGATACTCTGCTAGTTTTTGGTTATTAAAGAGACACAAATCTGAAGCTTGACACAAAGCAAGACCTTTTAACTTTTGTTGTTTTTTTAGAAACAAAAATCTGAGACCTCCTTTTTGACCACTTTAACAAGACAATTGTTCAAGAGCAACTACTGATCATGTGAATCGGAGTTAATTGAATCGGTCGATCTGAAGCGACTCTCATGTAAATCAGAGTTGACTGAATTGTTGAATCCGAAGCGACTCGCATTTGAATCAGTGTTAATTAAATCATTTAATGATTCATGCTGTCTTTTGACTGCTTAGCATGCTCTTTAACAAGAAGTCAATAGTTCAGGAGCTATTTCTTAACACGTGACTCAGAGTTGAATAAATTGTTCATCTGAAGCAACTCACATTATGAGTGTAAACATTACATACATTTGAGCTTAAGTTAGTTTATTTAGTTTCTCTGGAAAATACAGCAATCTCACAACCTTTAGCATGTGATCATGACAAAGGAACTCCATCACTTGTTTGGAGTGGAATTGCAATCTTAAGCCTAAAGTCATCAAAGATGTAATAACAATCCCAAGCTCTGTGTGTGTGTGTGTGTGTGTGTGTGTGTGTGTGTGTGTACTCTTCCCTTTTATAACTACAGTCTGTCACTGAGAATATTTGTCATAAGCCTTTTCCGAAGCGTTGAATACGCCGGTGATTTCCCGGTGCTCTGTGAGCGTACGGTTTAGCCCTAATTAGGACGGACTGCAGTATGAATTAAGGAATCTTGTAAATCGAGCACGTAAATAAAGCACACATGGACGGTGGAATCCAGTCAGATGACTTGGCAGTGTGTTTGAGAAGTGAGCTGGCAGGTCCTTTAATCAGGCATAATCAAAACCAGACTGAAAAGAGAGAGAGAGAGAGAGAGAGAGAGAGAGAGAGAGAGAGAGAGAGTGAGTGAGTCATTACAATAGTATCCAATACACCGGCCAGCAGATCTGAAGCAGATTTGAAGCAGATGTTTAAAATATTTTTCTCTTTTTCCTGGGGCTTTGCTCCAGAGCCCGAATCAACAAAATTACAGCATTTATCCCGAGTTTGTTCCTCTGCTTGTAATATTTGTGTTTCAGATTTAGAAATAAGAGTTATGTGCATGTTAATTGGATGGTTTTTTCCTCCTACATTTATCTCTGAACACATTTTAAAGTGATTCTCATTACTCATCAGAGACATGGTGTAAATGGTGTAAATGATTTACATTTGTTCGTTCTTTAAATCGCTTAATCTGAAGAGACGTGAATCAATGTTGACTGAATCATTTAATCCAAAATGACTTGCATATAAATCAGAGTCGATTGAATGGTTTAATCTTCTGCGACTCGTATGTGCATCAGTGTTGAGTGAATTGTTTAATCCGAAGTGACTCATATGTAAATCATAGTTAACTTAATTGTTTAATCTAAGTTAAGATAATTAACCACTAGGTTACGAACTGTAACAATACCAACAATCGAACCTTGTATGGAGCCCAGTTAACATTCATGTTCGATGTTTTGTCTTTATTTTTGCGCTAGAGCTGAGGCTCATGTTGCTAGCATGTCATAAAATTATTTAGTTTTCTATAATAATTAGTTTTCTTTAAGCAGCTCAGACAGTAAATCACAGGTTTCTATTAGATATAAATGATGATGTCATTCCTAATTAATAAACAATAGAATTAGCCTAAATGCTGTGCTGTAAGAGGAATAAAACACTTTGTTGACTAACAGTAGCTCTGCTGTATTCCAAAAACAACAGGACACCCATGTGACTTGTTTAGAAATATTTTCTCATTGCTCTCCAAGCCATAAGTAATCTGAAAGACCTCAGAAACTCGATGTGTGAAATGTTTTTCATACTCGGACCAGAGACCCGATCTGTACGACTGATGGCAGTCATAACAATAATAGCTTCTGTAAAGTACAGAGTCTAATCCAGCTCCAAAGTACCTGATTAGCGATAGCATTAATAATAATGATGTTAATGATCATTAATAATAATCTCGGTTGCCGTTTGCGATCCTGTCCGTGCCAAAGGCAGCAGATAATGAATCACTGTGTCTGAGTTCAAGTGTGAAGTGTGTTAGTGCTGGCTATCAGTGGAGATCTCCTCTGCTTCTTAATGGCTAATTGATAAAGTAAACTGCAGCGCGAGTGCGTTTCCACATGTAGGGTGGGCTGTTAAAGTGGAAATTGAAGGCAGATGTGGTGCGAGACGGACATGCTAATCGCTTTCATATCTGTGGAACCAATTTAGAGAAGGGATTTAGACGAATGTTAAAAACGGCTTTCATGTTGTGATGCGTGTTTGACAGGTCCAGGCTTTTCTCTGATGTAATCTGCTCAGAAGATGATAATAAATCTTAGTCCACTGTCCTCTCCTGTCCTGTACTGTCCTCTCCTGTCATGCCCTCTCATGTCCTGTCCTGTTCTCTCATTTCCGGTCCTGTCCTCTCATGTCTTGTCTTCTGTCCTGTACTGTCCTCTCCTGTCATGCCCTCTCATGTCCTGTACTGTCCTCTCTTGTCATGCCCTCTCCTGTCCTGTACTGTCCTCTCCTGTCATGCTCTCTCATGTCCTGTCCTGTCCTGTCCTCTCATGTCCTGTCTTGTCCTCTCCTGTCCTCTTCTGTCCTGTCTTGTCCTCTCCTGTCTTGTCCTCTCCTGTCCTGTTCTTTCCTGTTCTGTTGTCGTTGTTGTTGTTGAACGTTTACGGTCTCCAGTGTCAGAGGAAAAGCTGTTTAAGAGTTTTCGTTTATGCCAAAGCTTTAGAACAGACAAGTTTCTGTAACAGAGAGACAGAGAGAAAGTTGCTGGTGAGGAAAAGACTTTATATGTAGCTGCTGTCACATAAGTGAGAAACAGCAACTTTTTAAGGACACTCCACAATGTTAAAAGTAACTAGAAATTGATCAAATATACTTCAATTATTTTATAGCACTTGATAACATTGGAACGTGTAAAAAGAATAAAATGCTTAGGAACTTTTGAATGAACTTGTGTTAACATACAAAGTAAAAAGCTGCTACACTCACTGTTTATATTATTTTATACTTTACAATTCACAAAAAAAACATGTGATGATGGTAGCTTAGATTCTGACCCTGTTCTGCTTGTTACACCCTATGACTAGCGTTTTCACTGTAGGCTCTGATATCCCCCTGAAAATACAGTGTTATGATAAAATCATGACGTCCGGCTCTGTTCCCGCTCTGGATGAATGAGCTCTCTCAGTCCGCACTAACAGGAGGGCGTGTCATGCCTCAGGGACCGGAGCATTAATAACGCCGCTCCTTTTCCACAGAGCCGCTCTGCGGATTTATAGCGTGGCCGCTTTGTTAGGAAAACTCTCTCATGGCCCTGTTCCTGTTCAGCCTTGTTTTCCTTCTCCCGGAGCTTTAGTGTGGACTTTTTTCCTTTACAGTTCAGACGAAAAAAACGAGCCGGTGCCTGTGAGGGAAGTGTGTTAGGAGTTTTAGCATCCAGCCTGTCAGTGTGAATTATATGTGATGTGGAAATGTTAGCAAAAGGAACATTTTTTAACATCTCTCACAGCACCAAAACAGTCTGGAGGTGTGACTGTGTGCTGGGCATGTGTGTATACTCTGCTCTTAACCCTGGGTTCTGGTTGCTCTAAACCCCACTTTACCCCCGGGGTAGAAGAACGTTTCACACGTGTAATTTAGAAGCTGGGTTATGATGCAGGGCTTTTTTCCCGGGGTTATGAAACTCTGCTCTGAAGCAGTATCAGCTCGGCTTTTACAGAGTTAACTCCGCATCCCGGTGACAAACTTGTACAGTGTGAAACCATGTTATTGCTGTTAGATTGTTACGGCTTGTCGCTTAGCAACAGACACCCAATCAGAAATTGTTTCAGCCTCGTATCAGGTGAAAACCAGGACGTAGCGACACGTAACAATAATATCTCTGTAGATAGAGTCAGGGGGCAAAACACTGAACATCACAGAAGTGTGAGCCGTAGCGAGGGAGTAAATACGTCACGCTCATAAATTAGCAGAAGTCAGGAATTGAAGAACGAACGAACGACTGGTCGACTACATGATACATTTAAAAAAGAACAAAAAACACGTTAACAGAACCTGCTCGGGTGCAGAAGCACAGAGCTGAACTTTTTTCCTCAATGATGTCAAAGAGTGAGACGAGCCATTATTTAAAGCGGTAACGCGCTGGATTTATCCAATCAGGTCTTTTGATGCTCAAATATGCAAATTAGAAGAAGTTTACAGCAGAGTTTAGAAATGTACAGAGTGAAACAAGGTCGGATTATGAAGAGCCAGGATTCAGTGTTAACCCGGGGAAAGTAGGAAATGTGTGAAACCTCTGACTACTGTATATAAACCCAGGATTCTGTTAGCTGAAGTGCATTAGGACCCAGGGGAAATATTTCACACAGTAATGACATATTTTCTGATGTTTAGTAAGATCGAGTTTTGCTTTTAATTAGCGTGCAAATGTATGCACATAAATAACAGAGAAGTCACCAATCACCTTCTTGATCTTCCCCTGCAGCGTCATTTACCATCAAACTCGTTCCTGATCGCCTCTTTTGCTCTGTGAGCTGTGACGCCGACACGTTTATGGAAGCTACGTGGAATTTAACGAGGGATTGTTCCGTGATGGAGAGTTTTCCCAGACGTGTCGTGTCATGTCATATGTTGTTCCGGCTTTACCATCACTCGCTGGAATCTCCATGTTCTACAGCACATTTGCTGACACTGACCCATGATCGGCTCTGGAACATCATACGCTGCGGTGAAAGTAAAAAGTAAAAGTAAAAGTTTTAGTGCCCAGCGATGTCTCTGTTGTTGATTTATTAATGTCCATATGTCAAGACCTCTTTCAGAATTAGGAAGCAGAAGAAAACATTTAGAGGGCTGATTGATGACGGACTAAGGGTTAATAATTCCTCATCCTCTCTCTACAGTATCCATGCAGCTAGCTTTAAACTCCAGAGCTAAATCTTTAACTCCTATACCTGAACTTGAATGCTAGTTTGTACTTATCATTGTTTACTGTAATGTTCATTCATAATAATGCTAATTTGTATTTTTTGCTAGGAGCATTGCTTAGTCACACTAATTCATACCCTAGTGCTAGTCTGAGGTTAGCATTGAGTACTGTAACGCTAATCCATGATATTTCTGTAATGCTAGTTTATTTTAGCATAGTTGATCATCACTATGGTACTGTTTTATGGTTAGCATGTTTTGTACTGTATGATGCTAGTTTGTAGTTAGCATTTTTTACAGTAACACTAATTCATACACTAATTCCAATAGTTTGCATTGTTTACTGTAATGCTAATTCATACCGTCATACTAGTTTCTCGCTAGCGTTGATTAGTTATGCTAATTCATACTGTATTGTATTGTTTACTGTATCATTTTAGCATGATCCCTGGTACTCTTTTATAGTTAGCACTGTATGTTGGTTAGACTGTTTGCAATAATGCTAATCTAAAGCTAGCATAGTTTCTGTCATGGTATTGTGATTAGTGTGTTTTCTATTATGGTATAGTTAGTTAATACTGTTTATTATGCTAACTGTTATGGTTGGTAGCTCCCAGTTAGCATGCTTAGCATGATGTGAGTGTGTTTTAATGCTGCCTCTTTGTTGTGTTGCTAGTTCATGTAATATAGTTGAATATTCTAATATAGTATTTTATTGGAGTTAGACTATTAGAGATATAAAATAAATCACAACCAAAACTTTAAGCAAAAACAGAGGTTATGCTTCTTATATACGTTTAAAAAAATGTGAGGAATTATTTAAAATACTCAGAAAATCCGAAACAGTTTCATTAATCCATGTAGCTTATTACAGTTCATGGAAGTTGGAAGAGTGTTTGTGTGAATTATAGTGTAGTGAGTCATTGTTGTGATTTTGTAACACACATGTGGAAGAAAAAACATGTCAGAAAAATGAAAAACAAGCAAATGGAGAGAAAAATGGTTTTGAAAACTGACCGTGAACATTTGGCTTCAGACCAGATAAGAAGAAATAGTAGCCTTTTGCCAGGTTTCTCTCTCTCTCTTTTTCTCTCTCTCCTCCCTAATGGACTCCAGATGTGCATCCCGATGGGGGTGAGGCGCTTGCTTGTCATCCGTGGATCTGTCCATCCTGCGTGTTGCTGAGTATGAGTATGGGGTTGGGGGTAAGAGTTGCAGGACATCTGGAAGCACTTGGGGTCAGAGAGCTGAAAGGTGAGACGGACTTGGAGCTGTGGGGGGTTTGAGGAGGGGCGGGGTAGAGTGGCACAGGAAACCACATGGGGCCTTTACAGTCAGAGGAACATCACGCACACTTCTTTAGCACCGACGACAGGAGCGAGATGGAGCCAGGAGCCATTTTATTGTCCTGAAGGTATTTCTTCACTCAGCCCAAGGTTCCTCGTCTGTTCTTGGGAATGTGCGCTTTTCTGTCCGTGAGCTTCAGGATCCTGATGGTTGGAAGTTTCATGAAATGTAAACCTCCTTGAGGTTGTATGGAGCCTTACTGGTGACATTTTTGCCTAAACGACTCTTTACCACATGGGAATGAGGTCCAAATGAACGAGGTTTAAAACATGACCACAAACTGCTACAGATATATGAGGTTTAACAGAAGCCACCAGATGTCTGCTTTAGTTAATACAGTAGTCGATACCAGAGAATGTGCACAATTTACTTTTCACTAATCCAAAGTAACAACGTATTTCTAGAATAGAACATTAGTTTTACAAAATAAATTAGCATAAACTATTTGTTTTGTAATTCATTATAATTGCAGATGTTTCTGAACTCTTATGCATAACACTTAGAAAATCGTTATATAACAATTACAGTGACATCTGACCCCATCCCTTGCTATCATATTA
This sequence comes from Tachysurus vachellii, assembly GCF_030014155.1. Taxonomy (NCBI): domain Eukaryota; kingdom Metazoa; phylum Chordata; class Actinopteri; order Siluriformes; family Bagridae; genus Tachysurus; species Tachysurus vachellii. The sequence continues at coordinate 22,017,954 of NC_083474.1, forward strand.
GCTTACCTGATGACGGATCAGTTAAATATGCAAATAGGTTTTTGAGCACACCGTGCAGGAGGCCAGCAGTTCTCTGGTGTATATGTATAGCTGTTTAAGATGTTTTGTACACTTTTCTGGACAGAAGAATGAGCCTAATGAAGCCCTGGTGCTTTAAGCTAGCATTAGATGTTGTTTGATTGCATATAATTTTGCTATGATGTTAATCAGGATTTCTGTGAAGCTTTGTTCAGGATCAGATGTACAGTACGTTTTGATTTTCTGTCTCTCAGGAATTCTGCTGAATGATCTGTTCTCTAACATTATAACTTTTAGCTCGCTGTGAATTGGACACTTCATTTTTGTTGAAATTATTATTTGCAATATTATTGATATTGAACAATGCTAAATATAATAAATATAAAGTTAAAATGATCATCATTGCCTTAATGTTTATGATCGTTTTGTTGTTTACCTTCACAACATTTTCTTTCAAACAAACTACATTTCCCATGAGCAGCAGCGCGAGAGATGATCGGCGAGGGAATGCTGGGAACGGTCTGCTGCGCGCCCGCCATATGTTTTAGCTTGCTAAGCATATAGAGTTTTGCCTGCATTAGCTATTACCTGATGTAAGCTAGTTGATCGATATTAATTCGATATTAATTATATTCATATGTCATATTATAATGTTAATATTAATATTAACGTAGCCTTTGTGTCTGTAAAGCCGGTTGTGGATGAAATGCTTTCGGCAATAAAATTTATTCTGAATTCTGGAACAGACTGCGTTTATTCTCCATGTTAGATAACATGATGAAGATTCTATAACGATAGACCTGTGTTTACTGATAATTGCTCATCAATCAGCGTAGACAAGAAATCAGCTTGTGGCTTGCACAAACAAAAATGTTCCTCAGAGTGCGCTTGAGGTAATGAAGAGAATTTTTCTGTCCGTTAGCATGTTTTGCTTACCGTTCTGACCATGTTTGTAGCTGTCCTGTGAGTTTTGCATCCTTCCATTGGTGGGTTTTGGGTGAGCATTGGAGTAGAGCTCAAACTTTGAGAGAACTTTGACCTCAGATGTCTTCAGTTACAATGGCACTAAAGCCAGTGAGCATTTTGCTTGTGTTTTAAGACCTAGAATTTTTTTTAAATTTTTAAGATAAAAATCTGTCTGAAATCCATCCTGTGTGAAACCATTAAAGACAAACAGGGCCTCTGAGCCCTGCTTACTGAAGAGGAACATAGACAGAGAGAAAAACGAGCTACATTATCGGTCGGCTATGAAACTATGAATTTACTTTATTTTTAAACACACTCTTCAGCAAAGCATGATGGTTGAAATTTGGCCAAAAATAGAAGGCATCTAAAATTTTGCCTGCTGATTAGAACTTGTTCTCCAGTGTTATTGACCTCTTAACCTTCTGGTCATATTGATGAAGCGTCCCCAAAAAATTGTTAAAAATTCAGTGCAACATGATCATATCACTTAGTTCCAAGGATTTGACTTTTATTAGTCCCTCTTGGAGTAAAAATCATGTTTTATTGTGTGGTGATGAAGTGACCAGTCCAGCTTTTTCCACGTGTCATTACGACTCCATGATTCTACACACTGTTGAGTGAAAAGGCTTTAAGGCCCATTGAGCTGAACACAAATGGCTGTAGGAGGTTGTGTTGAAATAGGAAATGGCTCCCACTCCAAAGCTAACGTCCAGGTTTTTTTTTTTTTTTTACACTAGCGTTTGGAGAAAGATTCGACATGCAGACATTTCGGATCATAAAAATTCCAACTGAAATCAGGTGTAACAGCTCAGGGCTGGAGGATTGGAAACACATGAAAAAAGACTCGTTATTGGAATAATGACTGAAATTTTAATACGGACAGATGATTTAACTGAAGGCCAGCATGCTTTCTGTTACTCTACACATTTATTAATGCATTATTTATTATTACCCTCCATTCTGGAGATGTCAGAAATGGCCTCTCTGACACTGTCTTAAATCAGTTTTTTCATTAGCGTTAACAGTCAGATAAAGTTGATTGAGCTGTTACGGTTGCAACCACCATACTACATTGAAAGACGTGTATTAACCTTTTTTACCAGTAAACTGCAGAATGTTAATGGACTTACTGTATGGGACATTTTTAATTAATATAAAGAAGTGTCTGATGTCGTGTCTGTGAGTCTGATCTAAAATAAATCAGGACACACTGTTGTTCTTTCAGTGTGTTTTAGACGTGTGTTTTTTCCCTCTGTTGAAAATCTTACACTGAATTTTAGTGTTGAAGAGAAATCTGAGCTGCTGTTTAGATGAACAAGAACTTGGAGCATCTCAGAGAACAGAAATGGGTTTGATATCAACATTTACTCTGAAGATACAAACATCTGTGTGGAGAAAAAGAACCAGTTTTTGTTAGTTTAGATCTTTTCTATGAAAATATCACCTCTAGTGTTGTAGATAAAAACAGAAATAGTCTCGAGTGTCTACTTTCATATGAGCTTCATATTAACACCACTGTGGAGTGAGACAAAGATGTTCAATCATCAGTATTTACATTGGTCGGCGCTGTTTTTGTTTATTGTCTTTTGTGTTTAGTCTTTTGTGTAATGTCTTGTATTTTTTGTTTGCACTGTCTGTTGTCCTGCACTTGTCTTTTTGTCTTTTGTCTCACACTGTTTACACCAGGTTGTGCATATTGTATACACTTTATTTGGCTGGGACAAACTTACTTAAGTCTTTCTTTGTTTTATGTAGCACCGTGTTTCTGGAGAAACGTCTCATTTCACTGTGTACTGCATCAGCTATATATGGTTGAAATGACAGTAAAAGCTTCTTTAACATTTTTTGACTAGCAGCATTAGATGTTATAAAATAGAACAGCCCAAAGACACTGGGATATTTGTATTCTGATCCTGTTTATAATGCCAATTTATGATTTTTTTTGGTATCATTTTATAGCCTGTCGTAAGTCAGTTGGACTTCTAAATATCTTTATTTTGTAGCATTTACAATTTTTTTTGAGTCACGGGTATTGAACTGTACTTGTCTAGGTTGCTGGTTCGGTACTTTTGTACAGTCTAAATCTGTACAATACACAGTAGCATGTTGTGTAGCTTTAAAGCTTTACACAACAGTATGTACATTACTGTATATATCTACATTTCCAGGCCATTCTCTAGGGCATTTCACACCTAAAATATTTCCCCTGGGTCCTAGTGAACTCCAGCTAACAGAATCCTGGTTTATATAGTCAGAGGTTTCACACTGTTCCTTCTTTACCCGGGTTAACACTGAATCCTGGCTCTTCATAACCTGACATTCTTCTAATTTGCATATTTGAGCATCAACAACCCTAATTGGATAAATCCAGCGTGTTACCGCTTTAAATACCGTCTCGTCTCACGCTTTCACATCAGTGAGGAAAAAAGAACAGCTCTGTGCTTCTGCACTCGAGCAGGTTCTGTGATCTTTCTGTTGATATCTGACTTTTGTTAATTTTTCAGCATGACTTTTGTTAATTTTCCACCTTCTGATTGGGCGTCTGTTGCTAAGCGACAAGCCGTAACATTCTAACAGCAATAACATGGTTTCACACGGTACAAGTTTGTCACAGTGATGCGGTGTTAACTCTGTAAAAGCCGAGCTGAACCTGCTTCAGAGCAGAGTTTCATAACTTTTGGGAAAAAGCCCTGCATCATAACCCAGCTTCTAAATTACACGTGTGAGAAAAGCTTTAATGTTTTCTTATGGAATTTAGCCAGCTGGTGAAAAAATACTGTTTTTCATTATGCTTCTTAATGGCTCTCCTTCTGTACTTGAACAAAGATTATAATTTGTCCTGCCAGACCCCCCTTCAGAAAAAAAAAAAATTATTGGTTCCCCCGACTGTCTCTGAGGTCATCTGGGGTCACATGCAATCAGCAGACCGAGGGGGTCGTCAGGCACATAAACAAGCTTGTGTCAGGCGCTCAGAAAACACCCCGCGGCCACTTAAACTCAAAACGAGTGTTTCCTGTGCCATAAACACCATGTTTTGAAAGTAAACATTCCTGCTCGACAGAAAAAAAAGCACCCTAACAGCCGTGGCCTTGCAGATGCTCGGAATGAATATGATTCCTGCACTTAACACCGAGGAGTCCATCATCAGCCTATAAACCACCACAGCAGATTTCTGGAAGCGACCAGGCAGCTTATTTTTTCTCCATGGTCTTAAAAGATTTTTTTTCTCTGAGATCTAAATCCAAAACAAATATATAAATGGACTTATGAGATGGCAGATGCTTAAATAAGATCTCAAAGCAGAGTCTTTAATTTTCCTTCTCTAGAAGAACAAAAAGAGGAGCAGGAAGAGGAGGAGGAGGAGGTGTTGATGGTGATGGTGATTAGAGGATGAATGAACGTTTAGAGTTTCACATAAAGTCCCCTGGAGTCAATGTGCAAAGTTTTTATTGTGTTTTTAAGATAAGAGACGGTCAGAGAGAGATTTCTGGTCATTCTTCATCCAGATTGAGAAAGAATGTAAGCAACATCTGGACCTTCTTCTTTTAACTATATGAACTGACAAAGCATATGGAGTTACTTTAAAGATACAAGAAAAAAAAGTTAGAAAAAAGTTCTTCCAGATTCAACAAGTGCTTGGACCCCTAAAAAATCGGAGGTGTCCGAGTATGAGAGCGCATGGTGTTATTTATATTCAAATTTTAATTTTTAAAAAAAAAATTTTTAAATAAAAATGTTTTTTCTAAGAATGTCGAGTGTGTTAATTCTGGTTACTGTCGCCTGTGCAGGTCCGAGTAAGCGATAAAGGCAGGAAAGCTTTCTGTTCCTTAACACACTAATACTTTGTCAGTTTGCTGCTTGCAAATGTTTTATTGCATAAGAATATTACAGATTCAGATATACTCAATATAAAAGCTAAAGGTAATGTTGCGCCCCACACACACACACACAACACACACATACATACATACAAACATACACACTGCATCTTGTTCCACATTAATTTAGGTGGAATTGCATAGATATTGTATTATATTAGGGATGTAAATCTTTAGGTTTGAGATGAAAGATACATGAAGTCCGACGTAAGCAAGATACATGAAGATTATTTCATTATTTAGTTTTATCTGACTGCACCTCCACCTTAACCTGACAGGCACACAAGCCACACCCCTTCACTGGGTCAGGGACTGTCAGGCACACAGGCCACGCCTCATTCACTGGGACAGAGACTGTCAGGCACACAGGCCACGCCTCCTTCACTGGGACAGGGACTGACAGGCACACAGGCCACGCCTCCTTCACAAGGACTGAAAGACAGCTACTTTTACTGCAGCCAGCGAGTACAGAAATCAAATCAAGTATCAAATATAAAACATGAAAAAGTAATACAAAAAGTGAACGAAAATTGTATCATAAAACAATTATTAAAACTAATACAAAACTGAAACACAAAAAATATTCTAAAGTGAGACTTAAGAGAGAAGGAAAGCAACAAGTTATACTTTCTTTCCATCATAAGAAAAGACTAGAGCTTGAATTCTGTACATGCAAGCCACACCTCCTCTCTGACTTTCAAGTGTTGAGGCCACGCCTCCTTCACTGGGAAATCTACTGACATTCATACCATGCCTCCTTTCCCAAGACTATGACTGACAGGGATACAGGCCACACCTCCTTCTATGGGACTATGACTGACAGGCATACAGGCCACACCTCCTTCTATGGGACTATGACTGACAGGCATACAGGCCACACCTCCTTCCTAAGAACTATGACTGACATGGCTAGTAGGTTTTATTTTTAATATAAATGTGTACAGTGTTGGCAAGGTGTTGTGTATGTGTGTGCAATGTGTGTACTTCCTGTGTGTATTGTGGTGCTGTGTGTGTGCGTGTGTGTGTGTGTGGAGACCTACGCATTTTTTGACATGCTTTAAAATACACATCAGTAACATAAACCCAACAGCAAAATCTTAAAAAGTATATTCATTACAAAGGTATATTTTCCCTAAAACAAAAACAATCCAGTCTGTGGTCGTGATTATGTCCCGGGAGAAATCAAGGAAAAGTCCTGAAGACTCCCAGAACTTAAGGTCCATGAGATTTGCATTGCTAAATTCCAAAATGTTCATCCATGGAGCTGCTTCAGTCTCCATAAGCGTGGAGTAAAGTTCCTCCTCGAGGAGCGACGCCTGTGCGGCTGTGGCAAACGTGAAAACACACACTTTCCATTTCCCGTTAAATCGAGCCGAGTTTTCCTCGCTATGCCAAACTTTAGAGCGCCGCTGACGTCAATCACTGCTTTAGAAGTTTTCTTTAAACATGTTTTTCTTGTGAGCCTTCGAGTCCACACAGACAGAAGTGTTTGTGTGAAAGGTCTTTGTCGGGTATCATAGCAGCTCGGTGCCACTCGTCTCCCGCTTTGGAGCTGGTTTCCTCTGTCAGTTGACGGTTGGCACCTGGTTCATGCTGTACTCCTTGGCCTTCAGTCTCAGGTTGGCGATGCTGTTGGCCATGTTCACTCCCTGCACCGCGTTGTTGTTGGCACATGACGGCGAGTACGAGGCCATGGCGCTAGAGAGGAATGGTCAGGAATGAATTAATAGTGACTTAAACACCACTAAATATTTTCATCAAAGAATTAAAAATGGTTGATATTCTTCCAGAACTATAAACTAAATGGATCTTAAATCTGAAATAGCTTAACCATAACAATTAACACCATGCTATCTCTGTTGAGCTGAGGAAGCCACAAATACATTATAGAACAATATTTCTTCATCCTAATGTTAGCTAGCTGGAAGAACATCTAGCGTAACAACCTGCCTTTTTGCTAGCTAGCGTGTGTCTTTGAGTAAAAGATGTTATAATATATTTTAATTTTAAATTCATGAAGGAAAAAAATCCTCATATTTGTAAAGCACTAGCTCACATCTCATGCTAGCTTTATTTTCTTTTCTAGCTTTAAAGCAAACCTGCTAGCAAGGTGTGTTAAATGCTTCTGGATTGGCTCAGTTCCCAGAGATTTTGTGTCAGTGTCACTGACATCTTACTGAAAGTCATACATGTAATGAGTTAAACTCTTGTAACTTAAAGAGCGTTCAGAATGCTTTTTTTCTCCTGCATTCTGTTTACATTACATTTTATATAAATTTGTTTGCAGGGACTACAGAAAAATAGCCTTTGGATACCTCTGGTGTATCTGGTTACAGTAATATTTTATTAATGCCCACTGTCACACATAAATAAACATTCATTCATTCATTTATTTTCTACCGCTTATCCGAACTACCTCGGGTCACGGGGAGCCTGTGCCTATCTCAGGAGTCATCGGGCATCAAGGCAGGATACACCCTGGACGGAGTGCCAACCCATCACAGGGCACACACACACTCTCATTAACTCACGCAATCACACACTAAGGACAATTTTCCAGAGATGCCAATCAACCTACCATGCATGTCTTTGGACTGGGGGAGGAAACCGGAGTACCCGGAGGAAACCCCCAAGGCACGGGGAGAACATGCAAACTCCACACACACAAGGTGGAGGTGGGAATCGAACCCCCAACCCTGGAGGTGTGAGGTGAACGTGCTAACCACTAAGCCACTGTGCCCCCCATAAATAAACAAATAATTTTATAAATAATAAAAGCCATAACTGTTTTTTAATACTGAATAATAGGATTTTGCTTGCCTTTACATATGTGCGTGATCTAGAGCGATTTATTTTTATCTGTTTATAGTTACATTTAATTGACTGTGTTAGTCTCTGTGAAGACCGAACGAAATCCAGACTTCAATCCAGAAGTAGACGATATTTGTTTCCTCCTAGAAGCTGCAGTTGTTTGTCAGCATTGTGAGACATGTGTGAGGCTGTTACCTGTACTGAGGTGAGCTTCCCCAGGACAGGTAATCGCTGGGCCTCGGCGCTGGCCGCGGAACGATTGGCTGCTCCACCGACGTCACGTCTCCAGAGTAGGATTTGAGCAGTGAAGCGTTTTTACTCGCCAACAGCGCACGCTCGTTACGCCGGAATTTAGCTCTTCTGTTCTGAAACCACACCTGAAAAAACAACAGAGAAAACATTACACTCGTGGGAAAGAAGAAAAGATAACAAATACTCCATGTAGGAGTGAGAGAAAAAAAACAACAAACACATTTCAGTACATTTCTAGATTTGATATTTTTGTATCTCAGCGTATCTGGTATAACGTGCGTTTATGATACGATCCTTTTGGACCTTTTATTTCAATATGTCGAAGTCACAAAACTTCATGTTTGGTTAGTGATCGACGTCTAGAACAAATTAACCATAAAGTGGTACAAATTATTTTAGGGATTTTTTTAGGGAAATTATGTCGCTATGTGTCACTGCGTCTTTAATATTTTTAACTAGCTATTCGTCAGCTAGCCTAACCTAGGTAGAGTTGCCTAGCAACTGGATTACTCTTAATTTTTGTTCATTTGTATAACATTATATTGTTATATTTTTTGAAAAGTGAAATCAAAATAATTAGATAAGAATAAAAAACTAAAAAGAAAGAAAAACAATAAAAGAAAAATTAGACACAAAAGAATTAGAAATCAGAAAAAAAATTAATATAGAAAGAAAGAATTTGATTAAGGACAAAAAAACAAAAAAAAAGACAAAAAAAGGAAGACAAAAAGAAAAAGAATGAAAGATTTAGAAAGAAAAAACAGAAAAGAAAGATAGATTGAAAGAATTTGACACAACACCTTTGGACTGTCATTTTATATTCCAAATGGAGCTGAGGCTGAGCTACATTTCCCATCAGCCCCGACATGTCAGGACATTTTCACAATGATGTTGTGTTTGTCCTGTGTGTGTGATACAGCCTAGCTCAAAAGTTTGGATCCTGACCAATCAGATTCGAGAACCCGACAGGCGCTTACAAAGAGCAGATAATAAAATATCAGACTACGTACACAAGTGGATTACACAAGACCCCCTATCGGAGTCTGCAGAACTGACCGCTGAGCTGTAACAGACTGTTACAGGACACTGACACTGGAGACTCCTCAAGGACCCTCAAAACCTCTGCATGTGAGTTTATTTTCCAGCACTGTGGAATTCTGGATTCTGATTGGTCTAAGACGAGCAGCTCTAAGACGAGTCAAGTCGAGTCCCCCATCTCTTAGTCATTTAACTCAAGACTGAGTCAAGTCTCAAGTCATGAATGTCAAGTCAAAGACAAGTCGAGTCTTTTTAATATTTGTCAAGCAAGTCTCAAGTCTCAAATTTGCGACTTAAGTCATATGCCTCGAGTCCCCCATCTCTGCAAAAGACTGACTGAAACTATAAATAAAACCTTGTAACTGTTGATAAAGTGCTGTGGTGTAAATGGAATAAATGCATCAGTGTTGTTACAGGAAATGAATCACCCTCAGGATGGTAAGTGTGGCCGTTTTACTGAGACACATGACATGGGGTGTTTTTTTTTCTTTCTTTTGTAAAAGACGTTATTATTGGGTTGTGTTGGATCACTGACCTGCACGCGGGCCTCGGTGAGATTAACCCTGCGTGCCAGGTCCTCCCTGACGAAAGCGTCGGGGTAATGTGTCCTCTCAAACACCCGCTCCAGGGCCTGCAGCTGACTGCTGTTGAACGTGGTCCTGTTTCTCCTCTGCTTCCGCTTCTTCTTCTCCTCAGAGTTCAGCTGCTCATCTGAGAAAACACACACACAGTAAAATCTAAGTCAGGCAGCTATAACGATTACATTTGTCCTTTATTAAAAATCAACAGCTTGTGCTTTTTATCCATTTATAGTGACAGAGAACGTTCTGAAGTGAAGAAAATAGAAGTGATTAGTTGATAATTGTGTAACTGCTGCAGCTGATACAAAGTGTACAACACCTTCTGAAATCCCTGTCTTACTCAAACTGCCCCACTGACCACCGTGAGAACAGGACGAACTGCTCAACTGTAATCATCAGCACTGTAACAGAGCTGATAAGAAAGAAAGAAAGAAAGAAAGAAAGAAAGAAAGAAAGAAAGAAAGAAAGAAAGAAAGAAATTAAATAAGAAAAAAAAACAGAGAAAAACAAAAGGAATAAAAAATAATTGGAAACAACGGGAGAGAGAGAGAGAGAGAGAGAGAGAGAGAGAGAGAGAGAGAGAGAGAGAGGGAGAGAGCGAGAGAGAGAGAGAGAGAGAGAGAGAGGGAGAGAGAGCGAAAGAGAGAGGGAGAGAGCGAGAGAGAGAGCGAGAGAGAGAGAGAGAGAGAGAGAGAGAGAGCTGCTCAACTCTAATCATAAACACTGTAGCTGATTAGAAAGAAAGAAAGAAATAAGGAAAGAAAGAAAGAAAGAAAGAAAGAAAGAAAGAAAGAAAGAAAGAAAGAAAGAAAATTAAATAAGAAAAAAAGAGAACAAAAGGAATAAAAAATAATAGGAAAAAACGGGAAAGAGAGAGAGAGAGAGAGAGAGAGAGAGAGAGAGAGAGAGAGAGAGCAAGGGAGAGAGGGAAAACAGGAAAGAGATATAAAAAAGGAGAGGAAGAAGAGCATGCAGCACTAATTTCTGTTCAGCTGTCAGTCTAATCTTCAGGTCTGATCTGTTTGGATGTGTGAATCTGATCAGCGTCAGTGACTTGGTTTCTTCTTCATAGCTCAGTTTAATAAAGTCATTATAAAGTGAATGCTGCGCCGCGAGCTGCTCCTTTACTCCACAATTATTCCAGCCTAAAAATGACTTCTGCTTCCTCCCAGTTAATCTGTTTACACGTGTAATGATTAAACCAGTTCAGAACCACAAACATGATGGATTCATCAAGCAGAAAGAGAGATGTATCAGAGATCTGTCTTTCCTTCTCTCCTTCAGACAGAGTCTTATATTAGTGAATTTAGTGACCAGTGTTGTCTTGACCACACACCATGACCACAGTGGAATCTCTCTGTACTTTTCATCTCCTGGGTGAAACTGGATTAATATGGAGCTGGTTCCTGTCTCGTTCACACTGAGCTGCACCACCAGCCTCCAGACCACTTCTGCATTCAAAGGAAGTGACATGGAATTTATTTATAACTTCATTTATTGGAACCAGAAATTAGTTCAGATCGCAAAGTGAACTGAGCTTCATATCAACCACACAAGGTTAAATCCTCCTACTGATGAGTCACCGAGTCACTGAGTCACTGAGTCATTGAATCACTGAGTCACTGAATCATTGCATTCCACAAGCTGAACCAATATGAGAAGAGGGGATAATAAAAAAAGAAAGAGGGGAAGAGAAGAAAGAGCAGAAAGAAAGATGGTATGACAAGACAGAAAGAAACAATGGGAGGATAGAATAAAAAAGAAAGTGGAAGAGAAGAAAGAGAGGAAAGAAAGATAAACAGAATGAGAAGACAGATGGAATGGGAATATATAAGTTAAAGAAAAAAGGAACTGGGGAAGAGGAGAAGAAAAGAAACGAGAAGGAAAAAAGAACAGGAGAGAAAAATTAAAAAAGAGTGAACATAGAAAAAAGTGAAGGGTTTTTTCTGTTGTTGCACAGAATCCGAACCACTCTGTGTTGTTGTTGTTGTTGTTGTTGTTGTTGTTGTTGTTGTTGTTGTTGTTGTTGAACTTGCTGAGGAATATAAATGTGTCCAGTTTTTCTTGCTGAACTCCTAAAGCAGACGGAATATTTTCAGTTCTATAATTTTAAAATTACTGATTTATTATTTATTCAGGACAGTTGTGCATTTCGAGCACCATGTTGGTGTTCTTCTGTTGGCGTGTGGTGTGTTAGTGTGCGGTAAAATCTGAGACAAGTCAAAGTGAAATATCTAAAGAAAAGAGATTTTTAGACTTCATCACAAAAACAATCCTGATTGTGGTGATGTCTGAAAACTAGAGCAGATTGTTTTACCACTTTTTACAAACTCTCTCTGTGACATGTTGACTCAGTGACTCAGTGAATCAGTGACTCAGTGAATCAGAGGTCATGAGACTCTTACATGTCACCTTCTCAGCTGCAGATCAACAAACATGGTGGATAATATTACAGAATATCACATTTGACAGTTTTTTTATAACGTGTTTTTCTTTTCATCACCTTTTGATGGTCTTAAGGGCAGAAATTGTCATACTGCTCTGTCCCTAATCCTCCAAATCCATACATGTATAATTTTTTATTTTTATTTTTTATCCATATATTTTTCACTTTGCTAACACACCTGTAATTCTATTTCAATTTTTATTTAATTTTATTCTACTTTTTACGACATGGACAGTCAAAGAGTTTCTCGTATATACGTGTGATTGTGTTACAAATTTGAGAATCACGGCTGAAGTCGAAGGCACTGATTTGGACGTGATGCGTCTAGAGAATCACAATTTTTTTGTTGTTTTTTTTTGTTTGTTTTTTGAATAATTACTTAATAAAAAGCTAAATATTGGGATTGTTTGTGGCTGAATTTCCTTGATTGGGAATCTTCTGTGTTTTTGTCAAAATTTTCAATTTGTAAATTTTTTCAATTTAGCATAACTATTATATAAAAAAAAATGTTTACAGCTAGAACAAGTGATCTGTCCACAGTGACTTCACATCCACACAGTAGGACATGTGGGAACCTGTGATATAAATCTTCTATTTTTTCTATTTACAACTTTTATACATGCACCAAAAGTAAACACGCCCTTGTTGTACTTTTTCATTCCTTTCGGCCGTGTGCTGTTGTAGAGTCGTATCACGTATCTGTATTTGAAAAAAAAGTACTTCTTTTTTAAAAAGTGAAATCATTCATTAAAAAGTAAGTAAATGAGTATTGTGAAATAATGTATCCCAATATCGATATGCTATCGCTGTAATGATATCAGACCCAGTCCTGCCTCATCCAGCTCATACTCATACATCATCGTCATCATCAACATCATCAGAAACACTGAAGAAATATTTACAACGATGTTTCGCTCGTGTTTTAACACCTGGAGAAAATTCTGATTTCATTTTAAGGGTCATTTCATTCTTTATTTGAAATGTGTAAATCCTGAAGCTGTATCTTCCTCATTCTGATCTCTAAAACATCATCGCTCTGTAGTTTTCTATAAATTTTGTTTGTAGTAAGATTTGATTACTTACTTGCGCTCATACCATTATTTAATTACCTTATGTTGTTCTTTTTAACTATTTTCTTTGTTTTCTATACTAAAAGTTTGTCCCTAAGCAAACTGACATCCTGAATAACTAATGTGACTGAAGTCACTGAAAAATACTCGTGCATAAAACATCTACTTTTTTTTTTGTTTTATTTTTCCAATCCTTAATCTTTTTTAAATGTAACTTTATTTGACAATATTATAGGCATCAGCTTTATACTGCTCATTGTGTCATTTATCTACAGTTATTTTCACTTTTATATTCTCATCACAGCAGAGCAAATCTGCATTTATCACTGAACACAATCCCAAAAACAAATATTAATATTATATATGAATATATAATATTTAAATTTTTATGTGTACAGTAACTAAATTAACATTCAAATTATTTTTATTTATTTATTTACATTAATTTTCCTTAGCATGGTCTCATAGATATTATCAGTGTGTATATTATTTGTATTTATTTTACGATCAACAGATTTATAATTTTCTTTCTTTAAAAAAAATCTAATATAGTAAAAAATATAGTAAAATTCAAACAAAAAAAATATTTTCCGTAATTTAGTTTATTTGTAACTTTTAACGCTTATTACATCCAGTCCAGTGAAATAGTCTCCATATACTGCACACTGTAGCCTTCATACACACACATTGTGGACAGAAAACACGCTGCACGGTTCTTATTGCTTACTCTCTCAAAGTTCTTTAAAGTTCTAAGTTGCTTCACAGAATGAATGTGGGGTGAATTTGGGATGTGTGTTAGAGACTCTTACTGTCTTGCTGCGCCGTGTCGCTGCCGCTGGTGAGCCCCGGTGACTCCAGGTGTCCTGTGCCTGCGTCCGCGCTGCTCTCCTCGGCCTGAGCTCCGGCCATCTCCGGAACGTCCTCCAGGTCCAGCAGGTGGCTCACGGAAAAGTTCTTCTTGGCGTGTAAATGGTCCAGGTTGGCCGCAGTGATCGCTCTGTCCATTACATGCGCTGCATAACCAGAAGTCATGACTCAAGCTGCGGCGTTGAGGGAACGGAAGTGTAGCGCGAACGGCCTCCGAGAGCGCGCCGCAGCAAACATGGATTTCAACCAAGCGCTGTGAATATAGGCAGGACAGAGCTCTCTCTCTCTCTCTCTCTCTCTCTCTCTCTCTCTCTCTCTCTCTCTCTCTCTCTCTCTATGTCTTCTGTCAGATCCGAAACCCAGTCATGAATCCGTTCCTCTATCTCCGAGACAAACAACTCCACATCGAGTAACGCAGTTCTCCGGGTTCTCCAAGAGCTTGCGCTCCGTGTTCTTCAGCATCGGTCACGAAGTTTTGCGCGTCTCTGAGTTTGAGCACGAGCTCTAATGATGATGAAGATGATGTCCACGTTTTCCCCACAAACACACACACACACACACACACACCACACAGTATACACACCACACCACGCGCCACACTCAGTATACACACAGACTCAGTCCGGTCTGCTTGACTGCTGGAGGATAAATGAGCCTCGGCTTTGACGCACAGACGAATGAGGAGCGCCCTAATTACGTGGCAAATTCATGTTGTCGTGGGTCCTGACGTTTTACAGAGAGCGCAGACATTTCTCCACCCCTTAATGCGCGCGCTTACACACACACACACACACACACACACACACACCGCGATGAACATTGAAGTTGGTTGGAGAGTTTCCTTATATAAATTCATTTTTGTTTCATTTATTTTTCTCACACCGCTTCACAAGCAGAGATAGATAGATAGATAGATAGATAGAGAGAGAGAGAGAGAGAGAGAGAGAGAGAGAGAGAGAGAGAGAGAGAGATTTATAACAAGCTGCATATTATAAATCTCTACATCAGCTTCAGTGCTGATATTAAAGATTTAATTGAGAAAGAAAGAAAGAAAGAAAGAAAGAAAGAAAGAAAGACGACAGAGAGAAAAATGAAGACAAGAAATAAGGGAAGAGAAATGTCAAAGATTTTTTAATAACACTGGTGTGATTAACTGAGGCATTATTTAACACGGTAGGTGTTGTGTTAATTTACCATGGCCTGTATTAATGCAGTAATGTAGGTGTTGTGTTCATGGCTAGTATTAATGCAGTAATGTAGGTGTTGTGTTCATTTACCATGGCCAGTATTAATGCAGTAATGTAGGTGTTGTGTTCATGGCCAGTATTAATGCAGTAATGTAGGTGTTGTGTTCATTTACCATGGCCAGTATTAATGCAGTAATGTAGGTGTTGTGTTCATTTACCATGGCCAGTATTAATGCAGTAATGTAGGTGTTGTGTTTATTTACCATGGCCTGTATTAATGCAGTAATGTAGGTGTTGTGTTCATGGCCAGTATTAATGCAGTAATGTAGGTGTTGTGTTCATTTACCATTGTTGAGTAATGAAATTAATGAAATTGTGCACTGTGTTTGTGTTAAAATCTACCCTGGAGAAAAGTGTCATTAATTAAAATCTTTAAATTAAATTATTTTTGGTGATAATTGCATTCATTCGACAGGACAGGTTTGTGACGTTGCACAAGGTGTTGATTAAACACTGGAAGCTAAAAATGCAGCACTATATGCGTCATAATGGAGCCCTTGTGTAGTTCATTAAGGAGTTATTTAAACCTTAATTAAATGTTAATTGAGCAGGTTTTATAGTTAAATCAAGCCTGTGAGTAATAAGGCGTTAAACAGTGTGAAAAGTGTCCTCAGATGCCTTCATTCGTGCTTAATATAAATATATCCTAAACAATTAACAAATAATTAAATAACGTGAAGTAATTCGACATGATAAGGTGTTAATTAAACACCGACAGCGAATGTATCTGTAGTGTGTTATTTATATATAGTAAGTGCTTTTAGAGAAATGTTAAGCAGATTTTCTCCAAATAAACCTGGTGCGTTTTATTAATTATTAACGTTATTGAATTCACTGTTAACGTGACGGTGTTAAGTGAGCTAATTTGGCATTGTGGGTATGTCCTGGTACAAGTTCTTTATTCAACACTGACAGTAATTTAGTAATTTCAGAGAAATACCGGTGTGAGTCATTAACCTGATATTTAATTATAGTAAGTGTTTTAGGGGCCGCTTTTAGAGGAAATTCCACAACTTTATTAATAAAGATGTTAATTCAGTAGTGTGTGTGTGTGTGTTAATTCAGTAGTGTGTGTGTGTGTTAATTCAGTTGTGTGTGTGGGTGTGTGTGTGTGAATTCAGTACTGTGCGGGTAGAAAGAAACACATTTTTATAAAGAAACTTAATTCTTACCACGATTCTCATTACCGTAAAACAAACACCTGAACTAATTTAACACTATAGGTGTGTTTAACACGGTACAAGGTGTTAATTCAACACGGATTTAGCAAGTTGGGTTTTTAAATGACAATTTAAATAAGACAGTATGTTTAATGTAGATATAAATTCAGTAACGCAGGTGTTAATGCATGAGTAAAACAAATAGCCCGAGTAATTAAACAGCGCGTCGGTGTTAAGTAGCTCAGTGTGTTGAACTTTGTACGAGATGCTAACACTAATTTAGCGCTTTAAATGAATTCCTGGTGTGTATAATTAACGAGTTATTTAATTACACTGAGTGATTTAGAGTTAATTCGACCATTAGTTTGATGTAGGTGTTAATGCGGAACTGTTGGAGTGTTAAACAGCTGTTTTGTCATCAACTAATGCTTAATAAAAAATAAAATACTTTCTTTTTCCCAACGTCCCACGCGTCATTATTATAATTATTAATTTTTAAAGAAATGTTTTCCTAATTGTGTTTGTTATTGAAGGGTTAAGAAGCTGAGCGCTGGTGTTGATGGAGCTCATAAGCTGAGTGATCAGGACATTATAAGGCTAATAAAGCAGGGCGCATGTGTCAGCACACACCTCTGATTTGACATTAAAATGTTTTTGCTCTTGTTGAGAGATTGGCTTTTACACCGGATGTTAAAAACTGGCCTGTATGTCAGACCCCGCCGCGGTGTGCACACAGGGGAAGAAAATCACTTTCAACTGCATCAAAGACACACTGATTCAGTCCAGATGTCTCTCTCTCTCTCTCTCTCTCTCTCTCTCTCTCTCTCTCTCTTTCTCCGTCTCTCTCTCTCTCTCTCTCTCTCTCTCTCTCTCTCTATTTCTCTCTCTCTCTCTCTCTCTCTCTCTCTCTCTCTCTCTCTCTCTCTCTCTCTCTCTCTCTTTCTCTGTCTCTCTCTCTCTCTCTCTCTCTCTCTCTCTCTTTCTCCGTCTCTCTCTCTCTCTCTCTCTCTCTCTCTCTGTCTCTCTCTCTCTCTCTCCTCTCTCTGTCTCTCTCTCTCTCTTTCTCCGTCTCTCTCTCTCTGTCTCTCTCTCTCTCTCTCTCTCTCTCTCTCTCTCTCTCTCTCTTTCTCCGTCTCTCTCTCTCTCTCTCTCTCTCTCTCTCTCCGTCTCTCTCTCTCTCTCTCTCTCTCTCTCTCTCTCTCTCTCTCTCTCTCTCTCTCTCTCTCTCTCTCTCTCTCTCTCTCTCTCTCTCTCTCTCTCTTTCTCTCTGTCACTCTCTCTCTGTCTCGCTTTCTCCGTCTCTCTCTCTCTCTGTTTCTCTCTTCCTGTCTCTCTCTCTCTTTTGCTTTCTCTCTCTCTCCCTCTCTCTCTGTCTCTCTCTCTCTCTCTCTCTCTCTCTCTCTCTCTCTCTGCGCTTTTAATTACCGAGGCTGGATTTGAGGAGACTTTCCGTCATCATTAGTTTCCCCTCAGTCTCAGGCCCGTGCCGCACTGAACTCCTTTTATTTCCCTCATAAATAAATCATAAACCATACGCGTATATTAAAACACCAAGTTCAAGCGAAAGTTCAAGCGAAAGTTCCTCATTATTATTATTATTATTATTATTATTATTATTATTATTAATATTAATATTAATATTAATATTAATATTAATATTAATAATAGTAATAAACTAATTATATAAATTAGTTATTAATTATATTATATAAATTCTTATTAATGCTACTACTATTATTATTATTATTATTATTATAATAATAATAATAATAATAATAATAATAATAATAATAATAATAATAATAATAATAATAATATAAAGCAGCAGAAACAAAAAGGTCCAAAGGTCTTTCGCACATTTTCGCTACATTGATCTAATTACATTAAATTAAATAGTACCACAAAATCAAATAATAACATGCTAATAACATGCATTTCGCTCAATTATTTAAAATAGAAAATAGCACAATACAGCTAATCTAATTGATTGACTTCATCCTGGTATTTTATTCTATAGTCTGATTAGAAAGGTAGGTTAACTAAATATATTGGGAAAGGGATGCATCCGAATGTTCACATATATGTACACACACACACATACACACACACACACACACACACACACACACACACACACACACACACACACACACACACACACACACAACACACACACACTGATATATATTTCTAAAGAAAAACAACCAAAAATATATGCATGATTTATTATTATTACTAAATGGGCAATACTACTACGACTATTACTAACAACAACAACAACAACAATAATTATTATTATTATTGTTATTATTATTATTATTATTATTATTATTATTATTATTATTTGCAGGAATTTTGGAGCGGATTTTCGCTTTATTATGAAACAATAAAAACAACAACAATGATACATTTTATTATTTTTAATCATTTAAAATATTTGCTATTCACGTGTTCATGTTAAAGCTACAGCCTCCTAAAGATACAGACACTGCACTGATACTATATTAAAAAGCCCAGAATGAATGTCTTTCTTTTTTAACGTTTTTTTATTTATTTTTTTTACCTCCAGACTTCATGCTGTAAGAACAAAACCACATTCCAAACACTCATTAATAGCGATTAATACTTTCGTATTGACTGAGCAACACATTCCATTTAATAAAAAATAGACGTTTAGGCTAGAAACAATGCAGTAAGTCGAATTCATGAAACATTTCCACCGTTAAACCCTGGAACCTCTGAAATGAAGCTAAATATAAAACACTACACCGTGAAATCGTTTCTTATAAAAAATCGTCTTAAAGAGAAAGTTCTTGGAAGTTTGGAACTTAAATACAGCAACAATATATATATATTTTTTTTTTCATCTGGACTCAGAATAACCATCTCATAGAAACAAACAAATAAACAAACAAACAAAGAAAGAAACAAAAAGAACATTGTTGCACATTATTGCTTATTTGCGTCAAACTGTTGCTTTAACTGGCCACGCCCACATGACGTATAGTATTCTGTAGTAACCTTTCATTCACAGGAACTTGTGCTGTAGAGGCGTGATAGTTCATTTGGCCTCGCGTTATGGAAGGAGTCTCCAGTGTCAGCACTTTGTAACAGAGGTAAAGCTGTAACTTTTATATTTACAGACACTTCCGATTAAAGTGCTATAACTTAAGTGTTTCGAAAGTAACTATGAATGGCCCAAACTTTGTTTAAAACACTTTTGTTTACTTGTTATAAAGTAATCAGTTTCAGGGTGGTGACACAAAGTCAGCTATTATTTTCCTAAAAAGTTGCACATAAACCTGCATATTGGGCCCCTATTGTATTGAAGAACTTACTGAACTGCTTATATTTAACTTATATAACTTATATAGCTTATATTTTTAACTTATATAACTTACATAACGTATATAGCTTATATAACTTATATAGCTTATATAGTTTATATAACATATAGCTTATATAGCTTATATAACTTATAACCTATATAACTTATATAACTATACAAAAACACAAGACTCCAATGTAAATACATCAGTCTGCTTATCGTATAGAGAGAAGACTTTACGATTTCCTCTGAGCGTGTTCACCTGGATCATGGGTTAGAAAACACTTGACTCTTGGCCTCACTTGGCTGTTAAGAGCTAGTTAAGAACTAGCTGATGTGTCACAATTAACATTGGCTCATGTAATTGATGACAATGTAAATAAGAAAACATTTCTGATTTAAAAACGATGGGCTTTTAATTGACGTATATTTCACAGAAGGCATCAGCGTTAAACTGCTGCTGCTGCTTCATTATTAATGATTTAATGATACTCTCATTATAATTAGCTTTACGTTTGTGTTGCGTGTCAGAGCCGGTTAGCTGTCACTAAAGCAGCAGTTTTACTCTTCAGCAAAAGTTCGTCTCATCAACATTTCCCTTCTCCAGTTACGCGT